>NC_135361.1:33516704-33692808 GCF_051622035.1 Arctopsyche grandis
AAATCAAAGAATTGAACATTGCAAAATATTCACAAAACATGCTTACCTCACAATACCTAACCCAACATAACCTAACCATCACCGAAGTCAGAGAATTCGACATTGCCAAAATATCCACAAAAAGTTCTTATCCTACCAAACCTCACCCATCTAAACCTAACCATCACCGAAATCAAAGAATTGGATATTGATAAAATATCCACAAAACGTGCCCACCTCACAATACCTAACCCAACCTAACCTAACCATCACCGAAGTCAGAGAATTCGACTTTTCCAAATTATCCACAAAAAGTTCTTATCCTACCAAACCTCACCCATCTGAACCTAATCATCACCGAAATCAAAGAATTGGACATTAATAAAATATCCACAAAACGTGCTTACCTCACAATACCTAACCTAATCTAACCTAACCATCACCGAAGTCAGAGAATTCGACATTGCCAAAATATCCACAAAAAGTTCTTATCATACCAAACCTCACCCATCTGAATCCAACCATCACGGAAACCAAAGAATTGGACATTGCGAAAATATCCACAAAACGTGCTCACCTCACAATACCTTACCCAACCTAACCTAACAATCACTAAAGTCAGAGAATTCGACATTGCCAAAATATCCACAAAAAGTTCTTATCCTACCAAACCTCACCCATCTGAACCTTACCATCACCGAAATCAAAGAATTGAACATTGCAAAAATATTCACAAAACGTGCTTACCTCACAATACCTAACCCAACATAACCTAACCATCACCGAAGTCAGAGAGATACACATTGCCAAAATATCCACAAAAAGTTCTTATCCTACAAAACCTCACCCATCTGAACCTAACCTTCACCGAAATCAAAGAATTGGACATTGCGAAAATATCCACAAAACGTGCTCACCTCACAATACCTTACCCAACCTAACCTAACAATCACTAAAGTCAGAGAATTCGACATTGCCAAAATATCCACAAAAAGTTCTTATCCTACCAAACCTCACCCATCTGAACCTTACCATCACCGAAATCAAAGAATTGAACATTGCAAAAATATTCACAAAACGTGCTTACCTCACAATACCTAACCCAACATAACCTAACCATCACCGAAGTCAGAGAATTCGACATTGCCAAAATATCCACAAAAAGTTCTTATCCTACAAAACCTCACCCATCTGAACCTAACCTTCACCGAAATCAAAGAATTGGACATTGCGAAAATATCCACAAAACGTGCTTACCTCACAATACCTAACCCAACCTAACCTAACCATCACCGAAGTCAGAAAATTCAACATTGCCAAAATATCCAAAAAAAGGTCATACCCCACCAAACCTCACCCATCTGAACCTAACCATCACCGAAATCGAAGAATTAGACATTGCCAAAATATCCACAAAACGTGCTTTCCTCACAATACCAAACCCAACCTAACCTAACCATCACCGAAGTCAGAGAATTTGACATTGCCAAAATATCCACAAAAAGTGCTTATCCTACCAAACATCACCCATCTGAACCTAACCATCACCTAAATCAAAGAATTGGACATTGCTAAAATATCCACAAAACGTGCTTACCTAGCAATACCTAACTCAACCTAACCTAACCATCACCGAAGTCAGAGAATTCGACATTGCCAAAATATCCAAAAAAAGGTCATACCCAAACAAACCTCTCCCATCTCAACCTAACCATCACCGAAATCGAAGAATTGGACATTGCCAAAATATCTACAAAACGTGCTCACCTCACAATACCTTACCCAACCTAACCTAACAATCACTAAAGTCAGAGAATTCGACATTGCCAAAATATCCACAAAAAGTTCTTATCCTACCAAAGATCACCCATCTGAACCTTACCATCACCGAAATCAAAGAATTGAACATTGCAAAAATATTCACAAAACATGCTTACCTCTCAATACCTAACCCAACATAACCTAACCATCACCGAGGTCAGAGAATTCGACATTGCCAAAATATCCACAAAAAGTTCTTATCATACCAAACCTCACCCATCTGAATCCAACCATCACGGAAACCAAAGAATTGGACATTGCGAAAATATCCACAAAACGTGCTCACCTCACAATACCTTACCCAACCTAACCTAACAATCACTAAAGTCAGAGAATTCGACATTGCCAAAATATCCACAAAAAGTTCTTATCCTACCAAACCTCACCCATCTAAACCTAACCATCACCGAAATCAAAGAATTGGATATTGATAAAATATCCACAAAACGTGCCCACCTCACAATACCTAACCCAACCTAACCTAACCATCACCGAAGTCAGAGAATTCGACATTTCCAAAATATCCACAAAAAGTTCTTATCCTACCAAACCTCACCCATCTGAACCTAATCATCACCGAAATCAAAGAATTGGACATTAATAAAATATCCACAAAACGTGCTTACCTCACAATACCTAACCTAATCTAACCTAACCATCACCGAAGTCAGAGAATTCGACATTGCCAAAATATCCACAAAAAGTTCTTATCATACCAAACCTCACCCATCTGAATCCAACCATCACGGAAACCAAAGAATTGGACATTGCGAAAATATCCACAAAACGTGCTCACCTCACAATACCTTACCCAACCTAACCTAACAATCACTAAAGTCAGAGAATTCGACATTGCCAAAATATCCACAAAAAGTTCTTATCCTACCAAACCTCACCCATCTGAACCTTACCATCACCGAAATCAAAGAATTGAACATTGCAAAAATATTCACAAAACGTGCTTACCTCACAATACCTAACCCAACATAACCTAACCATCACCGAAGTCAGAGAATTCGACATTGCCAAAATATCCACAAAAAGTTCTTATCCTACAAAACCTCACCCATCTGAACCTAACCTTCACCGAAATCAAAGAATTGGACATTGCGAAAATATCCACAAAACGTGCTCACCTCACAATACCTTACCCAACCTAACCTAACAATCACTAAAGTCAGAGAATTCGACATTGCCAAAATATCCACAAAAAGTTCTTATCCTACCAAACCTCACCCATCTGAACCTTACCATCACCGAAATCAAAGAATTGAACATTGCAAAAATATTCACAAAACGTGCTTACCTCACAATACCTAACCCAACATAACCTAACCATCACCGAAGTCAGAGAATTCGACATTGCCAAAATATCCACAAAAAGTTGTTATCCTACAAAACCTCACCCATCTGAACCTAACCTTCACCGAAATCAAAGAATTGGACATTGCGAAAATATCCACAAAACGTGCTTACCTCACAATACCTAACCCAACCTAACCTAACCATCACCGAAGTCAGAGAATTCAACATTGCCAAAATATCCAAAAAAAGGTCATACCCCACCAAACCTCACCCATCTGAACCTAACCATCACCGAAATCGAAGAATTAGACATTGCCAAAATATCCACAAAACGTGCTTACCTCACAATACCAAACCCAACCTAACCTAACCATCACTGAAGTCAGAGAATTCGACATTGCCAAAATATCCACAAAAAGTTCCTCTTCTACCAAACTTCACCCATCTGAACCTAACCATCACCGAAATTTAAGAATTGGACATTGCCAAAATATCCACAAAACATGCTTTCCTCACAATACCTAACCCAACCTAACCTAACCATCACCGAAGTCAGAGAATTCGACATTGCCAAAATATCCACAAAAAGTGCTTATCCTACCAAACATCACCCATCTGAACCTAACCATCACCTAAATCAAAGAATTGGACATTGCTAAAATATCCACAAAACGTGCTTACCTAGCAATACCTAACTCAACCTAACCTAACCATCACCGAAGTCAGAGAATTCGACATTGCCAAAATATCCACAAAAAGTTCTTATCATACCAAACCTCACCCATCTGAATCCAACCATCACGGAAACCAAAGAATTGGACATTGCGAAAATATCCACAAAACGTGCTTACCTCACAATACCTAACCCAACCTAACCTAACCATCACCGAAGTCAGAGAATTCGACATTGCCAAAATATCCACAAAAAGTTCTTATCATACCAAACCTCACCCATCTGAATCCAACCATCACGGAAACCAAAGAATTGGACATTGCGAAAATATCCACAAAACGTGCTTACCTCACAATACCTAACCCAACATAACCTAACCATCACCGAAGTCAGAGAATTCGACATTGCCAAAATATCCACAAAAAGTTCTTATCCTACAAAACCTCACCCATCTGAACCTAACCTTCACCGAAATCAAAGAATTGGACATTGCGAAAATATCCACAAAACGTGCTTACCTCACAATACCTAACCCAACCTAACCTAACCATCACCGAAGTCAGAGAATTCAACATTGCCAAAATATCCAAAAAAAGGTCATTCCCCACCAAACCTCACCCATCTGAACCTAACCATCACCGAAATCGAAGAATTAGACATTGCCAAAATATCCACAAAACGTGCTTTCCTCACAATACCAAACCCAACCTAACCTAACCATCACCGAAGTCAGAGAATTCGACATTGCCAAAATATCCACAAAAAGTGCTTATCCTACCAAACATCACCCATCTGAACCTAACCATCACCTAAATCAAAGAATTGGACATTGCTAAAATATCCACAAAACGTGCTTACCTAGCAATACCTAACTCAACCTAACCTAACCATCACCGAAGTCAGAGAATTCGACATTGCCAAAATATCCAAAAAAAGGTCATACCCAAACAAACCTCTCCCATCTCAACCTAACCATCACCGAAATCGAAGAATTGGACATTGCCAAAATATCTACAAAACGTGCTCACCTCACAATACCTTACCCAACCTAACCTAACAATCACTAAAGTCAGAGAATTCGACATTGCCAAAATATCCACAAAAAGTTCTTATCCTACCAAAGATCACCCATCTGAACCTTACCATCACCGAAATCAAAGAATTGAACATTGCAAAAATATTCACAAAACATGCTTACCTCTCAATACCTAACCCAACATAACCTAACCATCACCGAAGTCAGAGAATTCGACATTGCCAAAATATCCACAAAAAGTTCTTATCATACCAAACCTCACCCATCTGAATCCAACCATCACGGAAACCAAAGAATTGGACATTGCGAAAATATCCACAAAACGTGCTCACCTCACAATACCTTACCCAACCTAACCTAACAATCACTAAAGTCAGAGAATTCGACATTGCCAAAATATCCACAAAAAGTTCTTATCCTACCAAACCTCACCCATCTAAACCTAACCATCACCGAAATCAAAGAATTGGATATTGATAAAATATCCACAAAACGTGCCCACCTCACAATACCTAACCCAACCTAACCTAACCATCACCGAAGTCAGAGAATTCGACATTTCCAAAATATCCACAAAAAGTTCTTATCCTACCAAACCTCACCCATCTGAACCTAATCATCACCGAAATCAAAGAATTGGACATTAATAAAATATCCACAAAACGTGCTTACCTCACAATACCTAACCTAATCTAACCTAACCATCACCGAAGTCAGAGAATTCGACATTGCCAAAATATCCACAAAAAGTTCTTATCATACCAAACCTCACCCATCTGAATCCAACCATCACGGAAACCAAAGAATTGGACATTGCGAAAATATCCACAAAACGTGCTCACCTCACAATACCTTACCCAACCTAACCTAACAATCACTAAAGTCAGAGAATTCGACATTGCCAAAATATCCACAAAAAGTTCTTATCCTACCAAACCTCACCCATCTGAACCTTACCATCACCGAAATCAAAGAATTGAACATTGCAAAAATATTCACAAAACGTGCTTACCTCACAATACCTAACCCAACATAACCTAACCATCACCGAAGTCAGAGAATTCGACATTGCCAAAATATCCACAAAAAGTTCTTATCCTACAAAACCTCACCCATCTGAACCTTACCTTCACCGAAATCAAAGAATTGGACATTGCGAAAATATCCACAAAACGTGCTCACCTCACAATACCTTACCCAACCTAACCTAACAATCACTAAAGTCAGAGAATTCGACATTGCCAAAATATCCACAAAAAGTTCTTATCCTACCAAACCTCACCCATCTGAACCTTACCATCACCGAAATCAAAGAATTAAACATTGCAAAAATATTCACAAAACGTGCTTACCTCACAATACCTAACCCAACATAACCTAACCATCACCGAAGTCAGAGAATTCGACATTGCCAAAATATCCACAAAAAGTTGTTATCCTACAAAACCTCACCCATCTGAACCTAACCTTCACCGAAATCAAAGAATTGGACATTGCGAAAATATCCACAAAACGTGCTTACCTCACAATACCTAACCCAACCTAACCTAACCATCACCGAAGTCAGAGAATTCAACATTGCCAAAATATCCAAAAAAAGGTCATACCCCACCAAACCTCACCCATCTGAACCTAACCATCACCGAAATCGAAGAATTAGACATTGCCAAAATATCCACAAAACGTGCTTACCTCACAATACCAAACCCAACCTAACCTAACCATCACTGAAGTCAGAGAATTCGACATTGCCAAAATATCCACAAAAAGTTCCTCTTCTACCAAACTTCACCCATCTGAACCTAACCATCACCGAAATTTAAGAATTGGACATTGCCAAAATATCCACAAAACATGCTTTCCTCACAATACCTAACCCAACCTAACCTAACCATCACCGAAGTCAGAGAATTCGACATTGCCAAAATATCCACAAAAAGTGCTTATCCTACCAAACATCACCCATCTGAACCTAACCATCACCTAAATCAAAGAATTGGACATTGCTAAAATATCCACAAAACGTGCTTACCTAGCAATACCTAACTCAACCTAACCTAACCATCACCGAAGTCAGAGAATTCGACATTGCCAAAATATCCACAAAAAGTTCTTATCATACCAAACCTCACCCATCTGAATCCAACCATCACGGAAACCAAAGAATTGGACATTGCGAAAATATCCACAAAACGTGCTTACCTCACAATACCTAACCCAACCTAACCTAACCATCACCGAAGTCAGAGAATTCGACATTGCCAAAATATCCACAAAAAGTTCTTATCATACCAAACCTCACCCATCTGAATCCAACCATCACGGAAACCAAAGAATTGGACATTGCGAAAATATCCACAAAACGTGCTTACCTCACAATACCTAACCCAACATAACCTAACCATCACCGAAGTCAGAGAATTCGACATTGCCAAAATATCCACAAAAAGTTCTTATCCTACAAAACCTCACCCATCTGAACCTAACCTTCACCGAAATCAAAGAATTGGACATTGCGAAAATATCCACAAAACGTGCTTACCTCACAATACCTAACCCAACCTAACCTAACCATCACCGAAGTCAGAGAATTCAACATTGCCAAAATATCCAAAAAAAGGTCATACCCCACCAAACCTCACCCATCTGAACCTAACCATCACCGAAATCGAAGAATTAGACATTGCCAAAATATCCACAAAACGTGCTTTCCTCACAATACCAAACCCAACCTAACCTAACCATCACCGAAGTCAGAGAATTCGACATTGCCAAAATATCCACAAAAAGTGCTTATCCTACCAAACATCACCCATCTGAACCTAACCATCACCTAAATCAAAGAATTGGACATTGCTAAAATATCCACAAAACGTGCTTACCTAGCAATACCTAACTCAACCTAACCTAACCATCACCGAAGTCAGAGAATTCGACATTGCCAAAATATCCAAAAAAAGGTCATACCCAAACAAACCTCTCCCATCTCAACCTAACCATCACCGAAATCGAAGAATTGGACATTGCCAAAATATCTACAAAACGTGCTCACCTCACAATACCTTACCCAACCTAACCTAACAATCACTAAAGTCAGAGAATTCGACATTGCCAAAATATCCACAAAAAGTTCTTATCCTACCAAAGATCACCCATCTGAACCTTACCATCACCGAAATCAAAGAATTGAACATTGCAAAAATATTCACAAAACATGCTTACCTCTCAATACCTAACCCAACATAACCTAACCATCACCGAAGTCAGAGAATTCGACATTGCCAAAATATCCACAAAAAGTTCTTATCATACCAAACCTCACCCATCTGAATCCAACCATCACGGAAACCAAAGAATTGGACATTGCGAAAATATCCACAAAACGTGCTCACCTCACAATACCTTACCCAACCTAACCTAACAATCACTAAAGTCAGAGAATTCGACATTGCCAAAATATCCACAAAAAGTTCTTATCCTACCAAACCTCACCCATCTAAACCTAACCATCACCGAAATCAAAGAATTGGATATTGATAAAATATCCACAAAACGTGCCCACCTCACAATACCTAACCCAACCTAACCTAACCATCACCGAAGTCAGAGAATTCGACATTTCCAAAATATCCACAAAAAGTTCTTATCCTACCAAACCTCACCCATCTGAACCTAATCATCACCGAAATCAAAGAATTGGACATTAATAAAATATCCACAAAACGTGCTTACCTCACAATACCTAACCTAATCTAACCTAACCATCACCGAAGTCAGAGAATTCGACATTGCCAAAATATCCACAAAAAGTTCTTATCATACCAAACCTCACCCATCTGAATCCAACCATCACGGAAACCAAAGAATTGGACATTGCGAAAATATCCACAAAACGTGCTCACCTCACAATACCTTACCCAACCTAACCTAACAATCACTAAAGTCAGAGAATTCGACATTGCCAAAATATCCACAAAAAGTTCTTATCCTACCAAACCTCACCCATCTGAACCTTACCATCACCGAAATCAAAGAATTGAACATTGCAAAAATATTCACAAAACGTGCTTACCTCACAATACCTAACCCAACATAACCTAACCATCACCGAAGTCAGAGAATTCGACATTGCCAAAATATCCACAAAAAGTTCTTATCCTACAAAACCTCACCCATCTGAACCTAACCTTCACCGAAATCAAAGAATTGGACATTGCGAAAATATCCACAAAACGTGCTCACCTCACAATACCTTACCCAACCTAACCTAACAATCACTAAAGTCAGAGAATTCGACATTGCCAAAATATCCACAAAAAGTTCTTATCCTACCAAACCTCACCCATCTGAACCTTACCATCACCGAAATCAAAGAATTGAACATTGCAAAAATATTCACAAAACGTGCTTACCTCACAATACCTAACCCAACATAACCTAACCATCACCGAAGTCAGAGAATTCGACATTGCCAAAATATCCACAAAAAGTTGTTATCCTACAAAACCTCACCCATCTGAACCTAACCTTCACCGAAATCAAAGAATTGGACATTGCGAAAATATCCACAAAACGTGCTTACCTCACAATACCTAACCCAACCTAACCTAACCATCACCGAAGTCAGAGAATTCAACATTGCCAAAATATCCAAAAAAAGGTCATACCCCACCAAACCTCACCCATCTGAACCTAACCATCACCGAAATCGAAGAATTAGACATTGCCAAAATATCCACAAAACGTGCTTACCTCACAATACCAAACCCAACCTAACCTAACCATCACTGAAGTCAGAGAATTCGACATTGCCAAAATATCCACAAAAAGTTCCTCTTCTACCAAACTTCACCCATCTGAACCTAACCATCACCGAAATTTAAGAATTGGACATTGCCAAAATATCCACAAAACATGCTTTCCTCACAATACCTAACCCAACCTAACCTAACCATCACCGAAGTCAGAGAATTCGACATTGCCAAAATATCCACAAAAAGTGCTTATCCTACCAAACATCACCCATCTGAACCTAACCATCACCTAAATCAAAGAATTGGACATTGCTAAAATATCCACAAAACGTGCTTACCTAGCAATACCTAACTCAACCTAACCTAACCATCACCGAAGTCAGAGAATTCGACATTGCCAAAATATCCACAAAAAGTTCTTATCATACCAAACCTCACCCATCTGAATCCAACCATCACGGAAACCAAAGAATTGGACATTGCGAAAATATCCACAAAACGTGCTTACCTCACAATACCTAACCCAACCTAACCTCACCATTACCGAAGTCAGAGAATTCGACATTGCCAAAATATCCACAAAAAGTTCTTATCCTACCAAACCTCACCCATCTGAACCTAATCATCACCGAAATCAAAGAATTGGACATTAATAAAATATCCACAAAACGTGGTTACCTCACAATACCTAACCCAATCTAACCTAACCATCACCGAAGTCAGAGAATTCGACATTGCCAAAATATCCACAAAAAGTTCTTATCATACCAAACCTCACCCATCTGAATCCAACCATCACAGAAACCAAAGAATTGGACATTGCGAAAATATCCACAAAACGTGCTTACCTCACAATACCTAACCCAACCTAACCTAACCATCACCGAAGTCAGAGAATTCGACATTGCCAAAATATCCACAAAAAGTGCTTATCCTACCAAACCTCACCCATCTGAACCTAACCATCACCGAAATCAAAGAATTGGACATTAATAAAATATCCACAAAACGTGCTTACCTCACAATACCTAACCCAACCTAACCTAACCATCACTGAAGTCAGAGAATTCGAGATTGCCAAAATATCCACAAAAAGTTCTTATCCTACCAAACCTCACCCATCTGAACCTAATGATCACCGAAATCAAAGAATTGGACATTAATAAAATATCCACAAAACGTGGTTACCTCACAATACCTAACCCAATCTAACCTAACCATCACCGAAGTCAGAGAATTCGACATTGCCAAAATATCCACAAAAAGTTCTTATCATACCAAACCTCACCCATCTGAATCCAACCATCACGGAAACTAAAGAATTGGACATTGCGAAAATATCCAGAAAACGTGCTTTCCTCAAAATACCTAACCCAACCTAACCTAACCATCACCGAAGTCAGAGAATTCGACATTGCCAAAATATCCACAAAAAGTTCTTATCCTACCAAACCTCACCCATCTGAACCCAACCATCACGGAAACTAAAGAATTGGACATTGCGAAAATATCCAGAAAACGTGCTTACCTCACAATACCTAACCCAACCTAACCTAACCATCACCGAAGTCAGAGAATTCGACATTGCCAAAATATCCACAAAAAGTTCATACCCCACCAAACCTCACCCATCTGAACCTAACCATCACCGAAATCAAAGAATTGGACATTGCTTAAATATCCACAAAACGGGCTTACCTTACAATACCTAACCCAACCTAACCTAACCATCACCGAAGTCAGAGAATTCGACATTGCCAACATATCCACAAAAAGTTCATACCCCACCAAACCTCACCCATCTGAACCTAACCATCACCGAAATCGAAAAATTAGACATTGCCAAAATATTCACAAAACGTGTTTACCTCACAATACCTCACCCAACCTAACCTAACCATCACCGAAGTCAGAGAATTCGACATTGCCAAAATATCCACAAAAAGTTCTTATCCTACATAACCTCACCCATCTGAACCTAACCATCACCGAAATCAAAGAATTAGACATTGCGTAAATATCCACAAAACGGGCTTACCTTACAATACCTAACCCAACCTAACCTAACCATCACCGAAGTCAGAAAATTCAACATTGACAAAATATCCACAAAAAGTTCATACCTTACCAAACCTCACCCATCTGAACCTAACTATCACCGAAATCAAAGAATTGAACATTGCCAAAATATCCACAAAACGTGCTTACCTCACAATACCTAACTTAACCTAACCTAACCATCACTGAAGTCAGAGAATTCGACATTGCCAAAATATTCACAAAAAGTTCTTATCCTACCAAACCTCACACATCTGAACCTAACCATCACCGAAATCAAAGAATTGGACATTAATAAAATATCCACAATACGTGCTTACCTCACAATACCTAACCCAACCTAACCTAACCATCACCGAAGTCAGAGAATTCGACATTGCCAAAATATCCACAAAAAGTTCTTTTCCTACCAAACCTCACCCATCTGAACCTTACCATCACCGAAATCAAAGAATTAAACATTGCAAAAATATCCACAAAACGTGCTTACCTCACAATACCTAACCCAACCTAACCTAACCATCACCGAAATCAGAGAATTCGACATTGCCAAAATATCCACAAAAAGTGCTTATCCTACCAAACCTCACCCATCTGAACCTAACCATCACCGAAATCAAAGAATTGGACATTGCTCAAATATCCACAAAACGTGCTTACCTTACAATACCTAACCCAACCTAACCTAACCATCACCGAAGTCAGAAAATTCAACATTGCCAAAATATCCACAAAAAGTTCTTATCCTACCAAACCTCACCCATCTGAACCTAACCTTCACCGAAATCAAAGAATTGAACATTGCTAAAATATCCACAAAACGTGCTTACTTCACAATACCTAACCCAACCTAACCTAACCATCACTGAATTTAGAGAATTCGACATTGCCAAAATATCCACAAAAAGTTCTTATCCTACCAAAACTCACCCATCTGAACCTAACCATCACCTAAATCAAAGAATTGGACATTATTAAAATATCTACAAAACGTGCTTACCTCACAATACCTAACCCAACCTAACCTAACCATCACCGAAGTCAGAGAATTCGACATTGCCAAAATATCCACAAAAAGTTCTTATCCTACCAAACCTCACCCATCTGAACCTTACCATCACCGAAATCAAAGAATTAAACATTGCAAAAATATCCACAAAACGTGCTTATCTCACAATACCTAACCCAACCTAACCTAACCATGACCGAAGTCAGAGAATTCGACATTGCCAAAATATCCACAAAAAGTTCTTATCCTACCAAACCTCACCCATCTGAACCTAACCATCACCTAAATCAAAGAATTGGACATTATTAAAATATCTACAAAACGTGCTTACCTCACAATACCTAACCCAACCTAACCTAACCATCACCGAAGTCAGAGAATTCGACATTGCCAAAATATCCACAAAAAGTTCTTATCCTACCAAACCTCACCCATCTGAACCTTACCATCACCGAAATCGAAGAATTGGACATTGCCAAAATATCCACAAAACGTGCTAACCTCACAATACCTTACCCAACCTAACCTAACAATCACTAAAGTCAGAGAATTCGACATTGCCAAAATATCCACAAAAAGTTCTTATCCTACCAAACCTCACCCATCTGAACCTAATCATCACCGAAATCAAAGAATTGGACATTAATAAAATATCCACAAAACGTGCTTACCTCACAATACCTAACCTAATCTAACCTAACCATCACCGAAGTCAGAGAATTCGACATTGCCAAAATATCCACAAAAAGTTCTTATCATACCAAACCTCACCCATCTGAATCCAACTATCACGGAAACCAAAGAATTGGACATTGCGAAAATATCCACAAAACGTGCTTACCTCACAATACCTAACCCAACCTAACCTCACCATTACCGAAGTCAGAGAATTCGACATTGCCAAAATATCCACAAAAAGTTCTTATCCTACCAAACCTCACCCATCTGAACCTAATCATCACCGAAATCAAAGAATTGGACATTAATAAAATATCCACAAAACGTGGTTACCTCACAATACCTAACCCAATCTAACCTAACCATCACCGAAGTCAGAGAATTCGACATTGCCAAAATATCCACAAAAAGTTCTTATCATACCAAACCTCACCCATCTGAATCCAACCATCACAGAAACCAAAGAATTGGACATTGCGAAAATATCCACAAAACGTGCTTACCTCACAATACCTAACCCAACCTAACCTAACCATCACCGAAGTCAGAGAATTCGACATTGCCAAAATATCCACAAAAAGTGCTTATCCTACCAAACCTCACCCATCTGAACCTAACCATCACCGAAATCAAAGAATTGGACATTAATAAAATATCCACAAAACGTGCTTACCTCACAATACCTAACCCAACCTAACCTAACCATCACTGAAGTCAGAGAATTCGAGATTGCCAAAATATCCACAAAAAGTTCTTATCCTACCAAACCTCACCCATCTGAACCTAATCATCACCGAAATCAAAGAATTGGACATGAATAAAATATCCACAAAACGTGGTTACCTCACAATACCTAACCCAATCTAACCTAACCATCACCGAAGTCAGAGAATTCGACATTGCCAAAATATCCACAAAAAGTTCTTATCATACCAAACCTCACCCATCTGAATCCAACCATCACGGAAACTAAAGAATTGGACATTGCGAAAATATCCAGAAAACGTGCTTACCTCAAAATACCTAACCCAACCTAACCTAACCATCACCGAAGTCAGAGAATTCGACATTGCCAAAATATCCACAAAAAGTTCTTATCCTACCAAACCTCACCCATCTGAACCCAACCATCACGGAAACTAAAGAATTGGACATTGCGAAAATATCCAGAAAACGTGCTTACCTCACAATACCTAACCCAACCTAACCTAACCATCACCGAAGTCAGAGAATTCGACATTGCCAAAATATCCACAAAAAGTTCATACCCCACCAAACCTCACCCATCTGAACCTAACCATCACCGAAATCAAAGAATTGGACATTGCTTAAATATCCACAAAACGGGCTTACCTTACAATACCTAACCCAACCTAACCTAACCATCACCGAAGTCAGAGAATTCGACATTGCCAACATATCCACAAAAAGTTCATACCCCACCAAACCTCACCCATCTGAACCTAACCATCACCGAAATCGAAAAATTAGACATTGCCAAAATATTCACAAAACGTGTTTACCTCACAATACCTCACCCAACCTAACCTAACCATCACCGAAGTCAGAGAATTCGACATTGCCAAAATATCCACAAAAAGTTCTTATCCTACCAAACCTCACCCATCTGAACCTAACCATCACCTAAATCAAAGAATTGGACATTATTAAAATATCTACAAAACGTGCTTACCTCACAATACCTAACCCAACCTAACCTTACCATCACCGAAGTCAGAGAATTCGACATTGCCAAAATATCCACAAAAAGTTCTTTTCCTACCAAACCTCACCCATCTGAACCTTACCATCACCGAAATCAAAGAATTAAACATTGCAAAAATATCCACAAAACGTGCTTACCTCACAATACCTAACCCAACCTAACCTAACCATCACCGAAATCAGAGAATTCGACATTGCCAAAATATCCACAAAAAGTGCTTATCCTACCAAACCTCACCCATCTGAACCTAACCATCACCGAAATCAAAGAATTGGACATTGCTTAAATATCCACAAAACGTGCTTACCTTACAATACCTAACCCAACCTAACCTAACCATCACCGAAGTCAGAAAATTCAACATTGCCAAAATATCCACAAAAAGTTCTTATCCTACCAAACCTCACCCATCTGAACCTAACCTTCACCGAAATCAAAGAATTGGACATTGCTAAAATATCCACAAAACGTGCTTACTTCACAATACCTAACCCAACCTAACCTAACCATCACTGAATTTAGAGAATTCGACATTGCCAAAATATCCACAAAAAGTTCTTATCCTACCAAAACTCACCCATCTGAACCTAACCATCACCTAAATCAAAGAATTGGACATTATTAAAATATCTAC
Organism: Arctopsyche grandis; assembly: GCF_051622035.1. NCBI lineage: Eukaryota > Metazoa > Arthropoda > Insecta > Trichoptera > Hydropsychidae > Arctopsyche > Arctopsyche grandis. The sequence continues at coordinate 33,532,378 of NC_135361.1, forward strand.
AAAACGTGCTTACCTCACAATACCTAACCCAACCTAACCTAACCATCACCGAAGTCAGAGAATTCGACATTGCCAAAATATCCACAAAAAGTTCTTATCCTACCAAACCTCACCCATCTGAACCTTACCATCACCGAAATCAAAGAATTAAACATTGCAAAAATATCCACAAAACGTGCTTACCTCACAATACCTAACCCAACCTAACCTAACCATGACCGAAGTCAGAGAATTCGACATTGCCAAAATATCCACAAAAAGTTCTTATCCTACCAAACCTCACCCATCTGAACCTAACCATCACCTAAATCAAAGAATTGGACATTATTAAAATATCTACAAAACGTGCTTACCTCACAATACCTAACCCAACCTAACCTAACCATCACCGAAGTCAGAGAATTCGACATTGCCAAAATATCCACAAAAAGTTCTTATCCTACCAAACCTCACCCATCTGAACCTTACCATCACCGAAATCGAAGAATTGGACATTGCCAAAATATCCACAAAACGTGCTAACCTCACAATACCTTACCCAACCTAACCTAACAATCACTAAAGTCAGAGAATTCGACATTGCCAAAATATCCACAAAAAGTTCTTATCCTACCAAACCTCACCCATCTGAACCTAATCATCACCGAAATCAAAGAATTGGACATTAATAAAATATCCACAAAACGTGGTTACCTCACAATACCTAACCCAATCTAACCTAACCATCACCGAAGTCAGAGAATTCGACATTGCCAAAATATCCACAAAAAGTTCTTATCATAACAAACCTCACCCATCTGAATCCAACTATCACGGAAACCAAAGAATTGGACATTGCGAAAATATCCACAAAACAGGCTTACCTCACAATACCTAACCCAACCTAACCTAAACATCACCGAAGTCAGAGAATTCGATATTGCCAAAATATCCACAAAAAGTGCTTATCCTACCAAACCTCACCCATCTGAACCTAACCATCACCGAAATCAAAGAATTGGACATTAATAAAATATCCACAAAACGTGCTTACCTCACAATACCTAACCCAACCTAACTTTACCATCACTGAAGTCAGAGAATTCGACATTGCCAAAATATCCACAAAAAGTTCTTATCCTACCAAACCTCACCCATCTGAACCTAACCATCACCGAAATCGAAGAATTAGACATTGCCAAAATATTCACAAAACGTGTTTACCTCACAATACCTCACCCAACCTAACCTAACCATCACCGAAGTCAGAGAATTCGACATTGCCAAAATATCCACAAAAAGTTCTTATCCTACATAACCTCACCCATCTGAACCTAACCATCACCGAAATCAAAGAATTGGACATTGCTTAAATATCCACAAAACGGGCTTACCTTACAATACCTAACCCAACCTAACCTAACCATCACCGAAGTCAGAGAATTCAACATTGCCAAAATATCCAAAAAAAGGTCATACCCCACCAAACCTCACCCATCTGAACCTAACCATCACCGAAATCGAAGAATTAGACATTGCCAAAATATCCACAAAACGTGCTTACCTCACAATACCTAACCCAACCTAACCTAAACATCACCGAAGTCAGAAAATTCAACATTGCCAAAATATCCACAAAAAGTTCATACCCCACCAAACCTCACCCATCTGAACCTAACCATCACCGAAATCGAAGAATTAAACATTGCAAAAATATCCACAAAACGTGCTTACCTCACAATACCTAACCCAACCTAACCTAAACATCACCGAAGTCAGAGAATTCGACATTGCCAAAATATCCACAAAAAGTTCTTATCCTACCAAACCTCACCCATCTGAACCTTATCATCACCGAAATCAAAGAATTGGACATTAATAAAATATCCACAAAACGTGCTTACCTCACAATTCCTAACCCAATCTAACCTAACCATCACCGAAGTCAGAGAATTCGACATTGCCAAAATATCCACAAAAAGTTCTTATCCTACCAAACCTCACCCATCTGAACCTTACCATCACCGAAATCAAAGAATTGGACATTGCTTAAATATCCACAAAACGAGCTTACCTTACAATACCTAACCCAACCTAACCTAACCATCACCGAAGTCAGAAAATTCAACATTGCCAAAATATCCACAAAAAGTTCATACCTTACCAAACCTCAGCCATCTGAATCTAACTATCACCGAAATCGAAAAATTGGACATTGCTAAAATATCCACAAAACGTGCTTACCTCACAATACCTAACTTAACCTAACCTAACCATCACTGAAGTCAGAGATTTCGACATTGCCAAAATATTCACAAAAAGTTCTTATCCTACCAAACCTCACCCATCCGAACCTAACCATCACCGAAATCAAAGAATTGGACATTAAAAAAATATCCACAATACGTGCTTACCTCACAATACCTAACCCAACCTAACCTAACCATCACCGAAAATAGAGAATTCGACATTGCCAAAATATCCACAAAAAGTGCTTATCCTACCAAACCTCACCCATCTGAACCTAACCATCACCGAAATCAAAGAATTGGACATTGCTAAAATATCCACAAAACGTTCTTACCTTACAATACCTAACCCAACCTAACCTAAACATCACCGAAGTCAGAAAATTCAACATTGCCAAAATATCCACAAAAAGTTCATACCCCACCAAACCTCACCCATCTGAACCTAACCATCACGGAAACCGAAGAATTGGACATTGCGAAAATATCCACAAAACGTGCTTACCTCACAATTCCTAACCCAATCTAACCTAACCATCACCGAAGTTAGATGTTTCGACATTGCCAAAATATCCACAAAAAGTTCTTATATTACCAAACCTCACCCATCTGAATCCAACCACCACAGAAACCAAAGAATTGGACATTGCGAAAATATCCACAAAACGTGCTTACCTCACAATACCTAACCCAACCTAACCTTACCATCACCGAAGTCAGAGAATTCAACATTGCCAAAATATCCACAAAAAGTTCATACCCCACCAAACCTCACCCATCTAAACCTAACCATCACCGAAATCGAAGAATTGGACATTGCCAAAATATCCACAAAACGTGCTCACCTCACAATACCTTACCCAACCTAACCTAACAATCACTAAAGTCAGAGAATTCGACATTGCCAAAATATCCACAAAAAGTTCTTATCCTACCAAAGCTCACCCATCTGAACCTTACCATCACCGAAATCAAAGAATTGAACATTGCAAAAATATTCACAAAACATGCTTACCTCACAATACCTAACCCAACATAACCTAACCATCACCGAAGTCAGAGAATTCGACATTGCCAAAATATCCACAAAAAGTTCTTATCCTACCAAAGCTCACCCATCTGAACCTAACCTTCACCGAAATCAAAGAATTGGACATTGCTCAAATATCCACAAAACGTGCTTACCTAGCAATACCTAACCCAACCTAACCTAACCATCACCGAAGTCAGAGAATTCAACATTGCCAAAATATCCAAAAAAAGGTCATACCCAAACAAACCTCTCCCATCTCAACCTAACCATCACCGAAATCGAAGAATTAGACATTGCTAAAATATCCACAAAACGTGCCCACCTCACAATACCTAACCCAACCTAACCTAACCATCACCGAAGTCAGAGAATTCGACATTTCCAAAATATCCACAAAAAGTTCTTATCCTACCAAACCTCACCCATCTGAACCTAATCATCACCGAAATCAAAGAATTGGACATTAATTAAATATCCACAAAACGTGCTTACCTCACAATACCTAACCTAATCTAACCTAACCATCACCGAAGTCAGAGAATTCGACATTGCCAAAATATCAACAAAAAGTTCTTATCATACCAAACCTCACCCATCTGAATCCAACCATCACGGAAACCAAAGAATTGGACATTGCGAAAATATCCACAAAACGTGCTTACCTCTCAATACCTAACCCAACCTAACCTTACCATCACCGAAGTCAGAGAATTCAACATTGCCAAAATATCCACAAAAAGTTCATACCCCACCAAACCTCACCCATCTGAGCCTAACCATCACCGAAATCGAAGAATTGGACATTGCCAAAATATCCACAAAACGTGCTTACCTCACAATACCTTACCCAACCTAACCTAACCATCACTGAAGTCAGAGAATTCGACATTGCCAAAATATCCACAAAAAGTTCTTATTCTACCAAACTTCACCCATCTGAACCTAACCATCACCGAAATTTAAGAATTGGACATTGCCAAAATATCCACAAAACATGCTTTCCTCACAATATCAAACCCAACCTAACCTAACCATCACCGAAGTCAGAGAATTCGACATTGCCAAAATATCCACAAAAAGTGCTTATCCTACCAAACATCACCCATCTGAACCTAACCATCACCTAAATCAAAGAATTGGACATTGCTTAAATATCCACAAAACGTGCTTACCTAGCAATACCTAACTCAACCTAACCTAACCATCACCGAAGTCAGAGAATTCGACATTGCCAAAATATCCAAAAAAAGGTCATACCCAAACAAACCTCTCCCATCTTAACCTAACCATCACCGAAATCGAAGAATTGGACATTGCGAAAATATCTACAAAACGTGCTCACCTCACAATACCTTACCCAACCTAACCTAACAATCACTAAAGTCAGAGAATTCGACATTGCCAAAATATCCACAAAAAGTTCTTATCCTACCAAAGATCACCCATCTGAACCTTACCATCACCGAAATCAAAGAATTGAACATTGCAAAAATATTCACAAAACATGCTTACCTCACAATACCTAACCCAACATAACCTAACCATCACCGAAGTCAGAGAATTCGACATTGCCAAAATATCCACAAAAAGTTCTTATCCTACCAAACCTCACCCATCTTAACCTAACCATCACCGAAATCAAAGAATTGGATATTGATAAAATATCCACAAAACGTGCCCACCTCACAATACCTAACCCAACCTAACCTAACCATCACCGAAGTCAGAGAATTCGACATTTCCAAAATATCCACAAAAAGTTCTTATCCTACCAAACCTCACCCATCTGAACCTAATCATCACCGAAATCAAAGAATTGGACATTAATAAAATATCCACAAAACGTGCTTACCTCACAATACCTAACCTAATCTAACCTAACCATCACCGAAGTCAGAGAATTCGACATTGCCAAAATATCCACAAAAAGTTCTTATCATACCAAACCTCACCCATCTGAATCCAACCATCACGGAAACCAAAGAATTGGACATTGCGAAAATATCCACAAAACGTGCTCACCTCACAATACCTTACCCAACCTAACCTAACAATCACTAAAGTCAGAGAATTCGACATTGCCAAAATATCCACAAAAAGTTCTTATCCTACCAAACCTCACCCATCTGAACCTTACCATCACCGAAATCAAAGAATTGAACATTGCAAAAATATTCACAAAACGTGCTTACCTCACAATACCTAACCCAACATAACCTAACCATCACCGAAGTCAGAGAATTCGACATGGCCAAAATATCCACAAAAAGTTCTTATCCTACAAAACCTCACCCATCTGAACCTAACCTTCACCGAAATCAAAGAATTGGACATTGCGAAAATATCCACAAAACGTGCTCACCTCACAATACCTTACCCAACCTAACCTAACAATCACTAAAGTCAGAGAATTCGACATTGCCAAAATATCCACAAAAAGTTCTTATCCTACCAAACCTCACCCATCTGAACCTTACCATCACCGAAATCAAAGAATTGAACATTGCAAAAATATTCACAAAACGTGCTTACCTCACAATACCTAACCCAACATAACCTAACCATCACCGAAGTCAGAGAATTCGACATTGCCAAAATATCCACAAAAAGTTCTTATCCTACAAAACCTCACCCATCTGAACCTAACCTTCACCGAAATCAAAGAATTGGACATTGCGAAAATATCCACAAAACGTGCTTACCTCACAATACCTAACCCAACCTAACCTAACCATCACCGAAGTCAGAGAATTCAACATTGCCAAAATATCCAAAAAAAGGTCATACCCCACCAAACCTCACCCATCTGAACCTAACCATCACCGAAATCGAACAATTAGACATTGCCAAAATATCCACAAAACGTGCTTACCTCACAATACCAAACCCAACCTAACCTAACCATCACTGAAGTCAGAGAATTCGACATTGCCAAAATATCCACAAAAAGTTCTTATCTTACCAAACTTCACCCATCTGAACCTAACCATCACCGAAATTTAAGAATTGGACATTGCCAAAATATCCACAAAACATGCTTTCTTCACAATACCTAACCCAACCTAACCTTACCATCACCGAAGTCAGAGAATTCGACATTGCCAAAATATCCACAAAAAGTGCTTATCCTACCAAACATCACCCATCTGAACCTAACCATCACCTAAATCAAAGAATTGGACATTGCTAAAATATCCACAAAACGTGCTTACCTAGCAATACCTAACTCAACCTAACCTAACCATCACCGAAGTCAGAGAATTCGACATTGCCAAAATATCCAAAAAAAGGTCATACCCAAACAAACCTCTCCCATCTCAACCTAACCATCACCGAAATCGAAGAATTGGACATTGCCAAAATATCTAAAAAACGTGCTCACCTCACAATACCTTACCCAACCTAACCTAACAATCACTAAAGTCAGAGAATTCGACATTGCCAAAATATCCACAAAAAGTTCTTATCCTACCAAAGATCACCCATCTGAACCTTACCATCACCGAAATCAAAGAATTGAACATTGCAAAAATATTCACAAAACATGCTTACCTCACAATACCTAAGCCAACATAACCTAACCATCACCGAAGTCAGAGAATTCGACATTGCCAAAATATCCACAAAAAGTTCTTATCATACCAAACCTCACCCATCTGAATCCAACCATCACGGAAACCAAAGAATTGGACATTGCGAAAATATCCACAAAACGTGCTCACCTCACAATACCTTACCCAACCTAACCTAACAATCACTAAAGTCAGAGAATTCGACATTGCCAAAATATCCACAAAAAGTTCTTATCCTACCAAACCTCACCCATCTAAACCTAACCATCACCGAAATCAAAGAATTGGATATTGATAAAATATCCACAAAACGTGCCCACCTCACAATACCTAACCCAACCTAACCTAACCGTCACCGAAGTCAGAGAATTCGACATTTCCAAAATATCCACAAAAAGTTCTTATCCTACCAAACCTCACCCATCTGAACCTAATCATCACCGAAATCAAAGAATTGGACATTAATAAAATATCCACAAAACGTGCTTACCTCACAATACCTAACCTAATCTAACCTAACCATCACCGAAGTCAGAGAATTCGACATTGCCAAAATATCCACAAAAAGTTCTTATCATACCAAACCTCACCCATCTGAATCCAACCATCACGGAAACCAAAGAATTGGACATTGCGAAAATATCCACAAAACGTGCTCACCTCACAATACCTTACCCAACCTAACCTAACAATCACTAAAGTCAGAGAATTCGACATTGCCAAAATATCCACAAAAAGTTCTTATCCTACCAAACCTCACCCATCTGAACCTTACCATCACCGAAATCAAAGAATTGAACATTGCAAAAATATTCACAAAACGTGCTTACCTCACAATACCTAACCCAACATAACCTAACCATCACCGAAGTCAGAGAATTCGACATTGCCAAAATATCCACAAAAAGTTCTTATCCTACAAAACCTCACCCATCTGAACCTAACCTTCACCGAAATCAAAGAATTGGACATTGCGAAAATATCCACAAAACGTGCTCACCTCACAATACCTTACCCAACCTAACCTAACAATCACTAAAGTCAGAGAATTCGACATTGCCAAAATATCCACAAAAAGTTCTTATCCTACCAAACCTCACCCATCTGAACCTTACCATCACTTAAATCAAAGAATTGAACATTGCAAAAATATTCACAAAACGTGCTTACCTCACAATACCTAACCCAACATAACCTAACCATCACCGAAGTCAGAGAATTCGACATTGCCAAAATATCCACAAAAAGTTCTTATCATACCAAACCTCACCCATCTGAATCCAACCATCACGGAAACCAAAGAATTGGACATTGCGAAAATATCCACAAAACGTGCTTACCTCTCAATACCTAACCCAACCTAACCTTACCATCACCGAAGTCAGAGAATTCAACATTGCCAAAATATCCACAAAAAGTTCATACCCCACCAAACCTCACCCATCTGAGCCTAACCATCACCGAAATCGAAGAATTGGACATTGCCAAAATATCCACAAAACGTGCTTACCTCACAATACCTTACCCAACCTAACCTAACCATCACTGAAGTCAGAGAATTCGACATTGCCAAAATATCCACAAAAAGTTCTTATTCTACCAAACTTCACCCATCTGAACCTAACCATCACCGAAATTTAAGAATTGGACATTGCCAAAATATCCACAAAACATGCTTTCCTCACAATACCAAACCCAACCTAACCTAACCATCACCGAAGTCAGAGAATTCGACATTGCCAAAATATCCACAAAAAGTGCTTATCCTACCAAACATCACCCATCTGAACCTAACCATCACCTAAATCAAAGAATTGGACATTGCTAAAATATCCACAAAACGTGCTTACCTAGCAATACCTAACTCAACCTAACCTAACCATCACCGAAGTCAGAGAATTCGACATTGCCAAAATATCCAAAAAAAGGTCATACCCAAACAAACCTCTCCCATCTCAACCTAACCATCACCGAAATCGAAGAATTGGACATTGCCAAAATATCTACAAAACGTGCTCACCTCACAATACCTTACCCAACCTAACCTAACAATCACTAAAGTCAGAGAATTCGACATTGCCAAAATATCCACAAAAAGTTCTTATCCTACCAAAGATCACCCATCTGAACCTTACCATCACCGAAATCAAAGAATTGAACATTGCAAAAATATTCACAAAACATGCTTACCTCACAATACCTAACCCAACATAACCTAACCATCACCGAAGTCAGAGAATTCGACATTGCCAAAATATCCACAAAAAGTTCTTATCCTACCAAACCTCACCCATCTAAACCTAACCATCACCGAAATCAAAGAATTGGGTATTGATAAAATATCCACAAAACGTGCCCACCTCACAATACCTAACCCAACCTAACCTAACCATCACCGAAGTCAGAGAATTCGACATTTCCAAAATATCCACAAAAAGTTCTTATCCTACCAAACCTCACCCATCTGAACCTAATCATCACCAAAATCAAAGAATTGGACATTAATAAAATATCCACAAAACGTGCTTACCTCACAATACCTAACCTAATCTAACCTAACCATCACCGAAGTCAGAGAATTCGACATTGCCAAAATATCCACAAAAAGTTCTTATCATACCAAACCTCACCCATCTGAATCCAACCATCACGGAAACCAAAGAATTGGACATTGCGAAAATATCCACAAAACGTGCTCACCTCACAATACCTTACCCAACCTAACCTAACAATCACTAAAGTCAGAGAATTCGACATTGCCAAAATATCCACAAAAAGTTCTTATCCTACCAAACCTCACCCATCTGAACCTTACCATCACCGAAATCAAAGAATTGAACATTGCAAAAATATTCACAAAACGTGCTTACCTCACAATACCTAACCCAACATAACCTAACCATCACCGAAGTCAGAGAATTCGACATTGCCAAAATATCCACAAAAAGTTCTTATCCTACAAAACCTCACCCATCTGAACCTAACCTTCACCGAAATCAAAGAATTGGACATTGCGAAAATATCCACAAAACGTGCTCACCTCACAATACCTTACCCAACCTAACCTAACAATCACTAAAGTCAGAGAATTCGACATTGCCAAAATATCCACAAAAAGTTCTTATCCTACCAAACCTCACCCATCTGAACCTTACCATCACCGAAATCAAAGAATTGAACATTGCAAAAATATTCACAAAACGTGCTTACCTCACAATACCTAACCCAACATAACCTAACCATCACCGAAGTCAGAGAATTCGACATTGCCAAAATATCCACAAAAAATTCTTATCCTACAAAACCTCACCCATCTGAACCTAACCTTCACCGAAATCAAAGAATTGGACATTGCGAAAATATCCACAAAACGTGCTTACCTCACAATACCTAACCCAACCTAACCTAACCATCACCGAAGTCAGAGAATTCAACATTGCCAAAATATCCAAAAAAAGGTCATACCCCACCAAACCTCACCCATCTGAACCTAACCATCACCGAAATCGAAGAATTAGACATTGCCAAAATATCCACAAAACGTGCTTACCTCACAATACCAAACCCAACCTAACCTAACCATCACTGAAGTCAGAGAATTCGACATTGCCAAAATATCCACAAAAAGTTCTTATCCTACCAAACCTCACCCATCTAAACCTAACCATCACCGAAATCAAAGAATTGGGTATTGATAAAATATCCACAAAACGTGCTTACCTCACAATACCTAACCCAACCTAACCTAACCATCACCGAAGTCAGAGAATTCGACATTGCCAAAATATCCACAAAAAGTTCTTATCCTACCAAACCTCACCCATCTAAACCTAACCATCACCGAAATCAAAGAATTGGGTATTGATAAAATATCCACAAAACGTGCCCACCTCACAATACCTAACCCAACCTAACCTAACCATCACCGAAGTCAGAGAATTCGACATTTCCAAAATATCCACAAAAAGTTCTTATCCTACCAAACCTCACCCATCTGAACCTAATCATCACCAAAATCAAAGAATTGGACATTAATAAAATATCCACAAAACGTGCTTACCTCACAATACCTAACCTAATCTAACCTAACCATCACCGAAGTCAGAGAATTCGACATTGCCAAAATATCCACAAAAAGTTCTTATCATACCAAACCTCACCCATCTGAATCCAACCATCACGGAAACCAAAGAATTGGACATTGCGAAAATATCCACAAAACGTGCTCACCTCACAATACCTTACCCAACCTAACCTAACAATCACTAAAGTCAGAGAATTCGACATTGCCAAAATATCCACAAAAAGTTCTTATCCTACCAAACCTCACCCATCTGAACCTTACCATCACCGAAATCAAAGAATTGAACATTGCAAAAATATTCACAAAACGTGCTTACCTCACAATACCTAACCCAACATAACCTAACCATCACCGAAGTCAGAGAATTCGACATTGCCAAAATATCCACAAAAAGTTCTTATCCTACAAAACCTCACCCATCTGAACCTAACCTTCACCGAAATCAAAGAATTGGACATTGCGAAAATATCCACAAAACGTGCTCACCTCACAATACCTTACCCAACCTAACCTAACAATCACTAAAGTCAGAGAATTCGACATTGCCAAAATATCCACAAAAAGTTCTTATCCTACCAAACCTCACCCATCTGAACCTTACCATCACCGAAATCAAAGAATTGAACATTGCAAAAATATTCACAAAACGTGCTTACCTCACAATACCTAACCCAACATAACCTAACCATCACCGAAGTCAGAGAATTCGACATTGCCAAAATATCCACAAAAAATTCTTATCCTACAAAACCTCACCCATCTGAACCTAACCTTCACCGAAATCAAAGAATTGGACATTGCGAAAATATCCACAAAACGTGCTTACCTCACAATACCTAACCCAACCTAACCTAACCATCACCGAAGTCAGAGAATTCAACATTGCCAAAATATCCAAAAAAAGGTCATACCCCACCAAACCTCACCCATCTGAACCTAACCATCACCGAAATCGAAGAATTAGACATTGCCAAAATATCCACAAAACGTGCTTACCTCACAATACCAAACCCAACCTAACCTAACCATCACTGAAGTCAGAGAATTCGACATTGCCAAAATATCCACAAAAAGTTCTTATCTTACCAAACTTCACCCATCTGAACCTAACCATCACCGAAATTTAAGAATTGGACATTGCCAAAATATCCACAAAACATGCTTTCTTCACAATACCTAACCCAACCTAACCTAACCATCACCGAAGTCAGAGAATTCGACATTGCCAAAATATCCACAAAAAGTGCTTATCCTACCAAACATCACCCATCTGAACCTAACCATCACCTAAATCAAAGAATTGGACATTGCTAAAATATCCACAAAACGTGCTTACCTAGCAATACCTAACTCAACCTAACCTAACCATCACCGAAGTCAGAGAATTCGACATTGCCAAAATATCCAAAAAAAGGTCATACCCAAACAAACCTCTCCCATCTCAACCTAACCATCACCGAAATCGAAGAATTGGACATTGCCAAAATATCTAAAAAACGTGCTCACCTCACAATACCTTACCCAACCTAACCTAACAATCACTAAAGTCAGAGAATTCGACATTGCCAAAATATCCACAAAAAGTTCTTATCCTACCAAAGATCACCCATCTGAACCTTACCATCACCGAAATCAAAGAATTGAACATTGCAAAAATATTCACAAAACATGCTTACCTCACAATACCTAACCCAACATAACCTAACCATCACCGAAGTCAGAGAATTCGACATTGCCAAAATATCCACAAAAAGTTCTTATCATACCAAACCTCACCCATCTGAATCCAACCATCACGGAAACCAAAGAATTGGACATTGCGAAAATATCCACAAAACGTGCTCACCTCACAATACCTTACCCAACCTAACCTAACAATCACTAAAGTCAGAGAATTCGACATTGCCAAAATATCCACAAAAAGTTCTTATCCTACCAAACCTCACCCATCTAAACCTAACCATCACCGAAATCAAAGAATTGGATATTGATAAAATATCCACAAAACGTGCCCACCTCACAATACCTAACCCAACCTAACCTAACCGTCACCGAAGTCAGAGAATTCGACATTTCCAAAATATCCACAAAAAGTTCTTATCCTACCAAACCTCACCCATCTGAACCTAATCATCACCGAAATCAAAGAATTGGACATTAATAAAATATCCACAAAACGTGCTTACCTCACAATACCTAACCTTATCTAACCTAACCATCACCGAAGTCAGAGAATTCGACATTGCCAAAATATCCACAAAAAGTTCTTATCATACCAAACCTCACCCATCTGAATCCAACCATCACGGAAACCAAAGAATTGGACATTGCGAAAATATCCACAAAACGTGCTCACCTCACAATACCTTACCCAACCTAACCTAACAATCACTAAAGTCAGAGAATTCGACATTGCCAAAATATCCACAAAAAGTTCTTATCCTACCAAACCTCACCCATCTGAACCTTACCATCACCGAAATCAAAGAATTGAACATTGCAAAAATATTCACAAAACGTGCTTACCTCACAATACCTAACCCAACATAACCTAACCATCACCGAAGTCAGAGAATTCGACATTGCCAAAATATCCACAAAAAGTTCTTATCCTACAAAACCTCACCCATCTGAACCTAACCTTCACCGAAATCAAAGAATTGGACATTGCGAAAATATCCACAAAACGTGCTCACCTCACAATACCTTACCCAACCTAACCTAACAATCACTAAAGTCAGAGAATTCGACATTGCCAAAATATCCACAAAAAGTTCTTATCCTACCAAACGTCACCCATCTGAACCTTACCATCACCGAAATCAAAGAATTAAACATTGCAAAAATATTCACAAAACGTGCTAACCTCACAATACCTAACCCAACATAACCTAACCATCACCGAAGTCAGAGAATTCGACATTGCCAAAATATCCACAAAAAGTTCTTATCATACCAAACCTCACCCATCTGAATCCAACCATCACGGAAACCAAAGAATTGGACATTGCGAAAATATCCACAAAACGTGCTTACCTCTCAATACCTAACCCAACCTAACCTTACCATCACCGAAGTCAGAGAATTCAACATTGCCAAAATATCCACAAAAAGTTCATACCCCACCAAACCTCACCCATCTGAGCCTAACCATCACCGAAATCGAAGAATTGGACATTGCCAAAATATCCACAAAACGTGTTTACCTCACAATACCTTACCCAACCTAACCTAACCATCACTGAAGTCAGAGAATTCGACATTGCCAAAATATCCACAAAAAGTTCTTATTCTACCAAACTTCACCCATCTGAACCTAACCATCACCGAAATTTAAGAATTGGACATTGCCAAAATATCCACAAAACATGCTTTCCTCACAATACCAAACCCAACCTAACCTAACCATCACCGAAGTCAGAGAATTCGACATTGCCAAAATATCCACAAAAAGTGCTTATCCTACCAAACATCACCCATCTGAACCTAACCATCACCTAAATCAAAGAATTGGACATTAATCAAATATCCACAAAACGTGCTTACCTCACAATACCTTACCCAACCTAACCTAACAATCACTAAAGTCAGAGAATTCGACATTGCCAAAATATCCACAAAAAGTTCTTATCCTACCAAACCTCACCCATCTGAACCTTACCATCACCGAAATCAAAGAATTGAACATTGCAAAAATATTCACAAAACGTGCTTACCTCACAATACCTAACCCAACATAACCTAACCATCACCGAAGTCAGAGAATTCGACATTTCCAAAATATCCACAAAAAGTTCTTATCCTACCAAACCTCACCCATCTGAACCTAATCATCACCGAAATCAAAGAATTGGACATTAATCAAATATCCACAAAACGTGCTTACCTCACAATACCTTACCCAACCTAACCTAACAATCACTAAAGTCAGAGAATTCGACATTGCCAAAATATCCACAAAAAGTTCTTATCCTACCAAACCTCACCCATCTGAACCTTACCATCACCGAAATCAAAGAATTGAACATTGCAAAAATATTCACAAAACGTGCTTACCTCACAATACCTTACCCAACCTAACCTAACAATCACTAAAGTCAGAGAATTCGACATTGCCAAAATATCCACAAAAAGTTCTTATCCTACCAAACCTCACCCATCTGAACCTTACCATCACCGAAATCAAAGAATTGAACATTGCAAAAATATCCACAAAACGTGCTTACCTCACAATACCTTACCCAACCTAACCTAACCATCACTGAAGTCAGAGAATTCGACATTGCCAAAATATCCACAAAAAGTTCTTATTCTACCAAACTTCACCCATCTGAACCTAACCATCACCGAAATTTAAGAATTGGACATTGCCAAAATATCCACAAAACATGCTTTCCTCACAATACCAAACCCAACCTAACCTAACCATCACCGAAGTCAGAGAATTCGACATTGCCAAAATATCCACAAAAAGTGCATATCCTACCAAACATCACCCATCTGAACCTAACCATCACCTAAATCAAAGAATTGGACATTGCTAAAATATCCACAAAACGTGCTTACCTAGCAATACCTAACTCAACCTAACCTAACCATCACCGAAGTCAGAGAATTCGACATTGCCAAAATATCCAAAAAAAGGTCATACCCAAACAAACCTCTCCCATCTCAACCTAACCATCACCGAAATCGAAGAATTGGACATTGCCAAAATATCTACAAAACGTGCTCACCTCACAATACCTTATCCAACCTAACCTAACAATCACTAAAGTCAGAGAATTCGACATTGCCAAAATATCCACAAAAAGTTCTTATCCTACCAAAGATCACCCATCTGAACCTTACCATCACCGAAATCAAAGAATTGAACATTGCAAAATATTCACAAAACATGCTTACCTCACAATACCTAACCCAACATAACCTAACCATCACCGAAGTCAGAGAATTCGACATTGCCAAAATATCCACAAAAAGTTCTTATCCTACCAAACCTCACCCATCTAAACCTAACCATCACCGAAATCAAAGAATTGGATATTGATAAAATATCCACAAAACGTGCCCACCTCACAATACCTAACCCAACCTAACCTAACCATCACCGAAGTCAGAGAATTCGACATTTCCAAAATATCCACAAAAAGTTCTTATCCTACCAAACCTCACCCATCTGAACCTAATCATCACCGAAATCAAAGAATTGGACATTAATCAAATATCCACAAAACGTGCTTACCTCACAATACCTTACCCAACCTAACCTAACAATCACTAAAGTCAGAGAATTCGACATTGCCAAAATATCCACAAAAAGTTCTTATCCTACCAAACCTCACCCATCTGAACCTTACCATCACCGAAATCAAAGAATTGAACATTGCAAAAATATTCACAAAACGTGCTTACCTCACAATACCTAACCCAACATAACCTAACCATCACCGAAGTCAGAGAATTCGACATTGCCAAAATATCCACAAAAAGTTCTTATCATACCAAACCTCACCCATCTGAATCCAACCATCACGGAAACCAAAGAATTGGACATTGCGAAAATATCCACAAAACGTGCTTACCTCTCAATACCTAACCCAACCTAACCTTACCATCACCGAAGTCAGAGAATTCAACATTGCCAAAATATCCACAAAAAGTTCATACCCCACCAAACCTCACCCATCTGAGCCTAACCATCACCGAAATCGAAGAATTGGACATTGCCAAAATATCCACAAAACGTGCTTACCTCACAATACCTTACCCAACCTAACCTAACCATCACTGAAGTCAGAGATTTCGACATTGCCAAAATATCCACAAAAAGTTCTTATTCTACCAAACTTCACCCATCTGAACCTAACCATCACCGAAATTTAAGAATTGGACATTGCCAAAATATCCACAAAACATGCTTTCCTCACAATACCAAACCCAACCTAACCTAACCATCACCGAAGTCAGAGAATTCGACATTGCCAAAATATCCAAAAAAAGGTCATACCCAAACAAACCTCTCCCATCTCAACCTAACCATCACCGAAATCGAAGAATTGGACATTGCCAAAATATCTACAAAACGTGCTCACCTCACAATACCTTACCCAACCTAACCTAACAATCACTAAAGTCAGAGAATTCGACATTGCCAAAATATCCACAAAAAGTTCTTATCCTACCAAAGATCACCCATCTGAACCTTACCATCACCGAAATCAAAGAATTGAACATTGCAAAATATTCACAAAACATGCTTACCTCACAATACCTAACCCAACATAACCTAACCATCACCGAAGTCAGAGAATTCGACATTGCCAAAATATCCACAAAAAGTTCTTATCCTACCAAACCTCACCCATCTAAACCTAACCATCACCGAAATCAAAGAATTGGATATTGATAAAATATCCACAAAACGTGCCCACCTCACAATACCTAACCTAACCTAACCTAACCATCACCGAAGTCAGAGAATTCGACTTTTCCAAATTATCCACAAAAAGTTCTTATCCTTCCAAACCTCACCCATCTGAACCTAATCATCACCGAAATCAAAGAATTGGACATTAATAAAATATCCACAAAACGTGCTTACCTCACAATACCTAACCTAATCTAACCTAACCATCACCGAAGTCAGAGATTTCGACATTGCCAAAATATCCACAAAAAGTTCTTATCATACCAAACCTCACCCATCTGAATCCAACCATCTCGGAAACCAAAGAATTGGACATTGCGAAAATATCCACAAAACGTGCTCACCTCACAATACCTTACCCAACCTAACCTAACAATCACTAAAGTCAGAGAATTCGACATTGCCAAAATATCCACAAAAAGTTCTTATCCTACCAAACCTCACCCATCTGAACCTTACCATCACCGAAATCAAAGAATTGAACATTGCAAAAATATTCACAAAACGTGCTTACCTCACAATACCTAACCCAACATAACCTTACCATCACCGAAGTCAGAGAGATCGACATTGCCAAAATATCCACAAAAAGTTCTTATCCTACAAAACCTCACCCATCTGAACCTAACCTTCACCGAAATCAAAGAATTGGACATTGCGAAAATATCCACAAAACGTGCTCACCTCACAATACCTTACCCAACCTAACCTAACAATCACTAAAGTCAGAGAATTCGACATTGCCAAAATATCCACAAAAAGTTCTTATCCTACCAAACCTCACCCATCTGAACCTTACCATCACCGAAATCAAAGAATTGAACATTGCAAAAATATTCACAAAACGTGCTTACCTCACAATACCTAACCCAACATAACCTAACCATCACCGAAGTCAGAGAATTCGACATTGCCAAAATATCCACAAAAAGTTCTTATCCTACAAAACCTCACCCATCTGAACCTAACCTTCACCGAAATCAAAGAATTGGACATTGCGAAAATATCCACAAAACGTGCTTACCTCACAATACCTAACCCAACCTAACCTAACCATCACCGAAGTCAGAGAATTCAACATTGCCAAAATATCCAAAAAAAGGTCATACCCCACCAAACCTCACCCATCTGAACCTAACCATCACCGAAATCGAAGAATTAGACATTGCCAAAATATCCACAAAACGTGCTTTCCTCACAATACCAAACCCAACCTAACCTAACCATCACCGAAGTCAGAGAATTCGACATTGCCAAAATATCCACAAAAAGTGCTTATCCTACCAAACATCACCCATCTGAACCTAACCATCACCTAAATCAAAGAATTGGACATTGCTAAAATATCCACAAAACGTGCTTACCTAGCAATACCTAACTCAACCTAACCTAACCATCACCGAAGTCAGAGAATTCGACATTGCCAAAATATCCAAAAAAAGGTCATACCCAAACAAACCTCTCCCATCTCAACCTAACCATCACCGAAATCGAAGAATTGGACATTGCCAAAATATCTACAAAACGTGCTCACCTCACAATACCTTACCCAACCTAACCTAACAATCACTAAAGTCAGAGAATTCGACATTGCCAAAATATCCACAAAAAGTTCTTATCCTACCAAAGATCACCCATCTGAACCTTACCATCACCGAAATCAAAGAATTGAACATTGCAAAAATATTCACAAAACATGCTTACCTCTCAATACCTAACCCAACATAACCTAACCATCACCGAAGTCAGAGAATTCGACATTGCCAAAATATCCACAAAAAGTTCTTATCATACCAAACCTCACCCATCTGAATCCAACCATCACGGAAACCAAAGAATTGGACATTGCGAAAATATCCACAAAACGTGCTCACCTCACAATACCTTACCCAACCTAACCTAACAATCACTAAAGTCAGAGAATTCGACATTGCCAAAATATCCACAAAAAGTTCTTATCCTACCAAACCTCACCCATCTAAACCTAACCATCACCGAAATCAAAGAATTGGATATTGATTAAATATCCACAAAACGTGCCCACCTCACAATACCTAACCCAACCTAACCTAACCATCACCGAAGTCAGAGAATTCGACATTTCCAAAATATCCACAAAAAGTTCTTATCCTACCAAACCTCACCCATCTGAACCTAATCATCACCGAAATCAAAGAATTGGACATTAATAAAATATCCACAAAACGTGCTTACCTCACAATACCTAACCTAATCTAACCTAACCATCACCGAAGTCAGAGAATTCGACATTGCCAAAATATCCACAAAAAGTTCTTATCATACCAAACCTCACCCATCTGAATCCAACCATCACGGAAACCAAAGAATTGGACATTGCGAAAATATCCAAAAAACGTGCTCACCTCACAATACCTTACCCAACCTAACCTAACAATCACTAAAGTCAGAGAATTCGACATTGCCAAAATATCCACAAAAAGTTCTTATCCTACCAAACCTCACCCATCTGAACCTTACCATCACCGAAATCAAAGAATTGAACATTGCAAAAATATTCACAAAACGTGCTTACCTCACAATACCTAACCCAACATAACCTAACCATCACCGAAGTCAGAGAATTCGACATTGCCAAAATATCCACAAAAAGTTCTTATCCTACAAAACCTCACCCATCTGAACCTAACCTTCACCGAAATCAAAGAATTGGACATTGCGAAAATATCCACAAAACGTGCTCACCTCACAATACCTTACCCAACCTAACCTAACAATCACTAAAGTCAGAGAATTCGACATTGCCAAAATATCCACAAAAAGTTCTTATCCTACCAAACCTCACCCATCTGAACCTTACCATCACCGAAATCAAAGAATTGAACATTGCAAAAATATTCACAAAACGTGCTTACCTCACAATACCTAACCCAACATAACCTAACCATCACCGAAGTCAGAGAATTCGACATTGCCAAAATATCCACAAAAAGTTCTTATCCTACAAAACCTCACCCATCTGAACCTAACCTTCACCGAAATCAAAGAATTGGACATTGCGAAAATATCCACAAAACGTGCTTACCTCACAATACCTAACCCAACCTAACCTAACCATCACCGAAGTCAGAGAATTCAACATTGCCAAAATATCCAAAAAAAGGTCATACCCCACCAAACCTCACCCATCTGAACCTAACCATCACCGAAATCGAAGAATTAGACATTGCCAAAATATCCACAAAACGTGCTTACCTCACAATACCAAACCCAACCTAACCTAACCATCACTGAAGTCAGAGAATTCGACATTGCCAAAATATCCACAAAAAGTTCCTCTTCTACCAAACTTCACCCATCTGAACCTAACCATCACCGAAATTTAAGAATTGGACATTGCCAAAATATCCACAAAACATGCTTTCCTCACAATACCTAACCCAACCTAACCTTACCATCACCGAAGTCAGAGAATTCGACATTGCCAAAATATCCACAAAAAGTGCTTATCCTACCAAACATCACCCATCTGAACCTCACCATCACCTAAATCAAAGAATTGGACATTGCTAAAATATCCACAAAACGTGCTTACCTAGCAATACCTAACTCAACCTAACCTAACCATCACCGAAGTCAGAGAATTCGACATTGCCAAAATATCCAAAAAAAGGTCATACCCAAACAAACCTCTCCCATCTCAACCTAACCATCACCGAAATCGAAGAATTGGACATTGCCAAAATATCTACAAAACGTGCTCACCTCACAATACCTTACCCAACCTAACCTAACAATCACTAAAGTCAGAGAATTCGACATTGCCAAAATATCCACAAAAAGTTCTTATCCTACCAAAGATCACCCATCTGAACCTTACCATCACCGAAATCAAAGAATTGAACATTGCAAAAATATTCACAAAACATGCTTACCTCACAATACCTAACCCAACATAACCTAACCATCACCGAAGTCAGAGAATTCGACATTGCCAAAAGATCCACAAAAAGTTCTTATCATACCAAACCTCACCCATCTGAATCCAACCATCACGGAAACCAAAGAATTGGACATTGCGAAAATATCCACAAAACGTGCTCACCTCACAATACCTTACCCAACCTAACCTAACAATCACTAAAGTCAGAGAATTCGACATTGCCAAAATATCCACAAAAAGTTCTTATCCTACCAAACCTCACCCATCTAAACCTAACCATCACCGAAATCAAAGAATTGGATATTGATAAAATATCCACAAAACGTGCCCACCTCACAATACCTAACCCAACCTAACCTAACCATCACCGAAGTCAGAGAATTCGACATTTCCAAAATATCCACAAAAAGTTCTTATCCTACCAAACCTCACCCATCTGAACCTAATCATCACCGAAATCAAAGAATTGGACATTAATAAAATATCCACAAAACGTGCTTACCTCACAATACCTAACCTAATCTAACCTAACCATCACCGAAGTCAGAGAATTCGACATTGCCAAAATATCCACAAAAAGTTCTTATCATACCAAACCTCACCCATCTGAATCCAACCATCACGGAAACCAAAGAATTGGACATTGCGAAAATATCCACAAAACGTGCTCACCTCACAATACCTTACCCAACCTAACCTAACAATCACTAAAGTCAGAGAATTCGACATTGCCAAAATATCCACAAAAAGTTCTTATCCTACCAAACCTCACCCATCTGAACCTTACCATCACCGAAATCAAAGAATTGAACATTGCAAAAATATTCACAAAACGTGCTTACCTCACAATACCTAACCCAACATAACCTAACCATCACCGAAGTCAGAGAATTCGACATTGCCAAAATATCCACAAAAAGTTCTTATCCTACAAAACCTCACCCATCTGAACCTAACCTTCACCGAAATCAAAGAATTGGACATTGCTAAAATATCCACAAAACGTGCTTACCTAGCAATACCTAACCCAACCTAACCTAACCATCACCGAAGTCAGAGAATTCAACATTGCCAAAATATCCAAAAAAAGGTCATACCCCACCAAACCTCACCCATCTGAACCTAACCATCACCGAAATCGAAGAATTAGACATTGATAAAATATCCACAAAACGTGCTTACCTCACAATACCAAACCCAACCTAACCTAACCATCACTGAAGTCAGAGAATTCGACATTGCCAAAATATCCACAAAAAGTTCTTATTCTACCAAACTTCACCCATCTGAACCTAACCATCACCGAAATTTAAGAATTGGACATTGCCAAAATATCCACAAAACATGCTTTCCTCACAATACCTAACACAACCTAACCTAACCATCACCGAAGTCAGAGAATTCGACATTGCCAAAATATCCACAAAAAGTGCTTATCCTACCAAACCTCACCCATCTGAACCTAACCATCACCTAAATCAAAGGATTGGACATTAATAAAATATCCACAAAACGTGCTTACTACACAATACCTAACCCAACCTAACCTAACCATCACTGAATTCAGAGAATTCGACATTGCCAAAATATCCACAAAAAGTTCTTATCCTACCAAACCTCACCCATCTGAACCTAACCATCACCTAAATCAAAGGATTGGACATTAATAAAATATCCACAAAACGTGCTTACCTCACAAAACCTAACCCAACCTAACCTAACCATCACCGAAGTCAGAGAATTCCACATTGGCAAAATATCCACAAAAAGTTCTTATCCTACCAAACCTCACCCATCTGAACCTTACCATCACCGAAATCAAAAGATTAAACATAGCAAAAATATCCACAAAACGTGCTTACCTCAAAATACTTAACCCAACCTAACCTAACCATCACCGAAGTAAGAGAATTCGACATTGCCAAAATATCCACAAAAAGTTCTTATCCTACCAAACCTCACCCATCTGAACCTTACCATCACCGAAATCAAAGAATTGAACATTGCAAAAATATCCACAAAACGTGCTTACCTCACAATACCTAAACCAACCTAACCTAACCATCACCGAAGTCAGAGATTTCGACATTGCCAAAATATCCACAAAAAGTTTTTTCCTACCAAACCTCACCCATATGAACCTAACCTTCACCGAAATTAAAGAATTGGACATTTATAAAATATCCACAAAACGTGCTTACCTCACAATACCTAACCCAACCTAACCTAACCATCACCAAAGTCAGAGAATTCGACATTGCCAAAATATCCACAAAAAGTTCTTATCCTACATAACCTCACCCATCTGAACCTAACCATCACCGAAATCAAAGATTTGGACATTGCTTAAATATCCACAAAACGTGCTTACCTCACAATACCTAACCCAACCTAACCTAACCATCACCGAAGTCAGAGATTTCGACATTGCCAAAATATCCACAAAAAGTTCTTATCCTACCAAAGCTCACCCATCTGAACCTTACCATCACCGAAATCAAAGAATTGAACATTGCAAAAATATTCACAAAACATGCTTACCTCACAATACCTAACCCAACATAACCTAACCATCACCGAAGTCAGAGAAGTCAACATTGCCAAAATATCCACAAAAAGTTCATACCCCACCAAACCTCACCCATCTGAACCTAACCATCACCGAAATCGAAGAATTAGACATTGCCAAAATATCCACAAAACGTGCTTACTTCACAATACCTAACCCAACCTAACCTAACCATCACTGAAGTCAGAGAATTCGACATTGCCAAAATATCCACAAAAAGTTCTTATCCTACCAAACCTCACCCATCTAAACCTAACCATCACCGAAATCAAAGAATTGGATATTGATAAAATATCCACAAAACGTGCCCACCTCACAATACCTAACCCAACCTTACCTAACCATCACCGAAGTCAGAGAATTCGACATTTCCAAAATATCCACAAAAAGTTCTTATCCTACCAAACCTCACCCATCTGAACCTAATCATCACCGAAATCAAAGAATTGGACATTAATAAAATATCCACAAAACGTGCTTACCTCACAATACCTAACCTTATCTAACCTAACCATCACCGAAGTCAGAAAATTCGACATTGCCAAAATATCCACAAAAAGTTCTTATCATACCAAACCTCACCCATCTGAATCCAACCATCACGGAAACTAAAGAATTGCACATTGCGAAAATATCCACAAAACGGGCTTACCTCACAATACCTAACCCAACCTAACCTTACCATCACCGAAGTCAGAGAATTCAACATTGCCAAAATATCCACAAAAAGTTCATACCCCACCAAACCTCACCCATCTGAACCTAACCATCACCGAAATCGAAGAATTGGACATTGCCAAAATATCCACAAAACGTGCTAACCTCACAATACCTAACCCAACCTAACCTAACAATCACTAAAGTCAGAGAATTCGACATTGCCAAAATATCCACAAAAAGTTCTTATCCTACCAAACCTCACCCATCTGAACCTTACCATCACCGAAATCAAAGAATTGAACATTGCAAAAATATTCACAAAACGTGCTTACCTCACAATACCTAACCCAACATAACCTAACCATCACCGAAGTCAGAGAATTCGACATTGCCAAAATATCCACAAAAAGTTTTTTCCTACCAAACCTCACCCATATGAACCTAACCTTCACCGAAATTAAAGAATTGGACATTTATAAAATATCCACAAAACGTGCTTACCTCACAATACCTAACCCAACCTAACCTAACCATCACCGAAGTCAGAGAATTCGACATTGCCAAAATATCCACAAAAAGTTCTTATCCTACATAACCTCACCCATCTGAACCTAACCATCACCGAAATCAAAGATTTGGACATTGCTAAAATATCCACAAAACGTGCTTACCTCACAATACCTAACCCAACCTAACCTAACCATCACCGAAGTCAGAGATTTCGACATTGCCAAAATATCCACAAAAAGTTCTTATCCTACCAAAGCTCACCCATCTGAACCTTACCATCACCGAAATCAAAGAATTGAACATTGCAAAAATATTCACAAAACATGCTTACCTCACAATACCTAACCCAACATAACCTAACCATCACCGAAGTCAGAGAATTCAACATTGCCAAAATATCCACAAAAAGTTCATACCCCACCAAACCTCACCCATCTGAACCTAACCATCACCGAAATCGAAGAATTAGACATTGCCAAAATATCCACAAAACGTGCTTACCTCACAATACCTAACCCAACCTAACCTAACCATCACTGAAGTCAGAGAATTCGACATTGCCAAAATATCCACAAAAAGTTCTTATCCTACCAAACCTCACCCATCTAAACCTAACCATCACCGAAATCAAAGAATTGGATATTGAT
Source organism: Arctopsyche grandis (assembly GCF_051622035.1). Taxonomy (NCBI): domain Eukaryota; kingdom Metazoa; phylum Arthropoda; class Insecta; order Trichoptera; family Hydropsychidae; genus Arctopsyche; species Arctopsyche grandis. The sequence goes on from NC_135361.1 coordinate 33,558,033, forward strand.
AAAATATACACAAAACGTGCCCACCTCACAATACCTAACCCAACCTTACCTAACCATCACCGAAGTCAGAGAATTCGACATTTCCAAAATATCCACAAAAAGTTCTTATCCCACCAAACCTCACCCATCTGAACCTAACCATCACCGAAATCGAAGAATTAGACATTGCCAAAATATCCACAAAACGTGCTTACCTCACAATACCTAACCCAACCTAACCTAACAATCACTAAAGTCAGAGAATTCGACATTGCCAAAATATCCACAAAAAGTTCTTATCCTACCAAACCTCACCCATCTGAACCTTACCATCACCGAAATCAAAGAATTGAACATTGCAAAATTATTCACAAAACGTGCTCACCTCACAATACCTAACCCAACATAACCTAACCATCACCGAAGTCAGAGAATTCGACATTGCCAAAATATCCACAAAAAGTTCTTATCCTACCAAACCTCACCCATCTGAACCTAATCATCACCGAAATCAAAGAATTGGACATTAATAAAATATCCACAAAACGTGCTTACCTCACAATACCTAACCTTATCTAACCTAACCATCACCGAAGTCAGAGAATTCGACATTGCCAAAATATCCACAAAAAGTTCTTATCATACCAAACCTCACCCATCTGAATCCAACCATCACGGAAACCAAAGAATTGGACATTGCGAAAATATCCACAAAACGTGCTTACCTCACAATACCTAACCCAACCTAACCTTACCATCACCGAAGTCAGAGAATTCAACATTGCCAAAATATCCACAAAAAGTTCATACCCCACAAAACCTCACCCATCTGAACCTAACCATCACCGAAATCGAAGAATTGGACATTGCCAAAATATCCACAAAACGTGCTAACCTCACAATACCTAACCCAACCTAACCTAACAATCACTAAAGTCAGAGAATTCGACATTGCCAAAATATCCACAAAAAGTTCTTATCCTACCAAACCTCACCCATCTGAACCTTACCATCACCGAAATCAAAGAATTGAACATTGCAAAAATATTCACAAAACGTGCTTACCTCACAATACCTAACCCAACATAACCTAACCATCACCGAAGTCAGAGAATTCGACATTGCCAAAATATCCACAAAAAGTTTTTTCCTACCAAACCTCACCCATATGAACCTAACCTTCACCGAAATTAAAGATTTGGACATTGCTAAAATATCCACAAAACGTGCTTACCTCACAATACCTAACCCAACCTAACCTTACCATCACCAAAGTCAGAGAATTCAACATTGCCAAAATATCCACAAAAAGTTCATACCCCACCAAACCTCACCCATCTGAACCTAACCATCACCGAAATCGAAGAATTGGACATTGCCAAAATATCCACAAAACGTGCTAACCTCACAATACCTAACCCAACCTAACCTAACAATCACTAAAGTCAGAGAATTCGACATTGCCAAAATATCCACAAAAAGTTCTTATCCTACCAAACCTCACCCATCTGAACCTTACCATCACCGAAATCAAAGAATTGAACATTGCAAAAATATTCACAAAACGTGCTTACCTCACAATACCTAACCCAACATAACCTAACCATCACTGAAGTCAGAGAATTCGACATTGCCAAAATATCCACAAAAAGTTTTTTCCTACCAAACCTCACCCATCTGAACCTAACCATCACCGAAATCGAAGAATTAGACATTGCCAAAATATCCACAAAACGTGCTTACCTCACAATACCTAACCCAACCTAACCTAACCATCACTGAAGTCAGAGAATTCGACATTGCCAAAATATCCACAAAAAGTTCTTATCCTACCAAACCTCACCCATCTGAACCTTACCATCACCGAAATCAAAGAATTGAACATTGCAAAAATATTCACAAAACGTGCTTACCTCACAATACCTAACCCAACATAACCTAACCATCACCGAAGTCAGAGAATTCGACATTGCCAAAATATCCACAAAAAGTTTTTTCCTACCAAACCTCACCCATATGAACCTAACCTTCACCGAAATTAAAGAATTAGACATTTATAAAATATCCACAAAACGTGCTTACCTCACAATACCTAACCCAACCTAACCTAACCATCACCGAAGTCAGAGAATTCGACATTGCAAAAATATCCACAAAAAGTTCTTATCCTACATAACCTCACCCATCTGAACCTAACCATCACCGAAATCAAAGATTTGGACATTGCTTAAATATCCACAAAACGTGCTTACCTCACAATACCTAACCCAACCTAACCTAACCATCACCGAAGTCAGAGATTTCGACATTGCCAAAATATCCACAAAAAGTTCTTATCCTACCAAAGCTCACCCATCTGAACCTTACCATCACCGAAATCAAAGAATTGAACATTGCAAAAATATTCACAAAACATCCTTACCTCACAATACCTAACCCAACATAACCTAACCATCACCGAAGTCAGAGAATTCAACATTGCCAAAATATCCACAAAAAGTTCATACCCCACCAAACCTCACCCATCTGAACCTAACCATCACCGAAATCGAAGAATTAGACATTGCCAAAATATCCACAAAACGTGCTTACCTCACAATACCTAACCCAACCTAACCTAACCATCACTGAAGTCAGAGAATTCGACATTGCCAAAATATCCACAAACAGTTCTTATCCTACCAAACCTCACCCATCTAAACCTAACCATCACCGAAATCAAAGAATTGGATATTGATAAAATATCCACAAAACGTGCCCACCTCACAATACCTAACCCAACTTTACCTAACCATCACCGAAGTCAGAGAATTCGACATTTCCAAAATATCCACAAAAAGTTCTTATCCTACCAAACCTCACCCATCTGAACCTAATCATCACCGAAATCAAAGAATTGGACATTAATAAAATATCCACAAAACGTGCTTACCTCACAATACCTAACCTTATCTAACCTAACCATCACCGAAGTCAGAGACTTCGACATTGCCAAAATATCCACAAAAAGTTCTTATCCTACCAAACCTCACCCATCTGAATCCAACCATCACGGAAACCAAAGAATTGGACATTGCGAAAATATCCACAAAACGTGCTTACCTCACAATACCTAACCCAACCTAACCTTACCATCACCGAAGTCAGAGAATTCAACATTGCCAAAATATCCACAAAAAGTTCATACCCCACCAAACCTCACCCATCTGAACCTAACCATCACCGAAATCGAAGAATTGGACATTGCCAAAATATCCACAAAACGTGCTAACCTCACAATACCTTACCCAACCTAACCTAACAATCACTAAAGTCAGAGAATTCGACATTGCCAAAATATCCACAAAAAGTTCTTATCCTACCAAACCTCACCCATCTGAACCTTACCATCACCGAAATCAAAGAATTGAACATTGCAAAAATATTCACAAAACGTGCTTACCTCACAATACCTAACCCAACATAACCTAACCATCACCGAAGTCAGAGAATTCGACATTGCCAAAATATCCACAAAAAGTTCTTATCCTACAAAACCTCACCCATCTGAACCTAACCTTCACCGAAATCAAAGAATTGGACATTGCTAAAATATCCACAAAACGTGCTTACCTAGCAATACCTAACCCAACCTAAACTAACCATCACCGAAGTCAGAGAATTCAACATTGCCAAAATATCCAAAAAAAGGTCATACCCAAACAAACCTCTCCCATCTCAACCTAACCATCACCGAAATCGAAGAATTAGACATTGCCAAAATATCCACAAAACGTGCTTACCTCACAATACCTAACCCAACCTAACCTAACCATCACTGAAGTCAGAGAATTCGACATTGCCAAAATATCCACAAAAAGTTCTTATCCTACCAAACCTCACCCATCTAAACCTAACCATCACCGAAATCAAAGAATTGGATATTGATAAAATATCCACAAAACGTGCCCACCTCACAATACCTAACCCAACCTAACCTAACCATCACCGAAGTCAGAGAATTCGACATTTCCAAAATATCCACAAAAAGTTCTTATCCTACCAAACCTCACCCATCTGAACCTAATCATCACCGAAATCAAAGAATTGGACATTAATAAAATATCCACAAAACGTGCTTACCTCACAATTCCTAACCCAATCTAAACTAACCATCACCGAAGTCAGAGAATTCGACATTGCCAAAATATCCACAAAAAGTTCTTATATTACCAAACCTCACCCATCTGAATCCAACCACCACGGAAACCAAAGAATTGGACATTGCGAAAATATCCACAAAACGTGCTTACCTCACAATACCTAACCCAACCTAACCTTACCATCACCGAAGTCAGAGAATTCAACATTGCCAAAATATCCACAAAAAGTTCATACCCCACCAAACCTCACCCATCTGAACCTAACCATCACCGAAATCGAAGAATTAGACATTGCCAAAATATTCACAAAACGTGTTTACCTCACAATACCTCACCCAACCTAACCTAACCATCACCGAAGTCAGAGAATTCGACATTGCCAAAATATCCACAAAAAGTTCTTATCCTACATAACCTCACCCATCTGAACCTAACCATCACCGAAATCAAAGAATTGGACATTGCTTAAATATCCACAAAACGGGCTTACCTTACAATACCTAACCCAACCTAACCTAACCATCACCGAAGTCAGAAAATTCAACATTGCCAAAATATCCACCAAACGTGCTTACCTCACAATACCTAACTTAACCTAACCTAACCATCACTGAAGTCAGAGAATTCGACATTGCCAAAATATTCACAAAAAGTTTTTATCCTACCAAACCTCACCCATCTGAACCTAACCATCACCGAAATCAAAGAATTGGACATTAATAAAATATCCACAATACGTGCTTACCTCACAATACCTAACCCAACCTAACCTAACCATCACCGAAATCAGAGAATTCGACATTGCCAAAATATCCACAAAAAGTGCTTATCCTACCAAACCTCACCCATCTGAACCTAACCATCACCGAAATCAAAGAATTGGACATTGCTAAAATATCCACAAAACGTGCTTACCTTACAATACCTAACCCAACCTAACCTTACCATCACCGAAGTCAGAAAATTCAACATTGCCAAAATATCCACAAAAAGTTCATACCCCACCAAACCTCACCCATCTGAATCCAACCACCACGGAAACCAAAGAATTGGACATTGCGAAAATATCCACAAAACGTGCTTACCTCTTAATACCTAACCCAACCTAACCTTAACATCACCGAAGTCAGAGAATTCAACATTGCCAAAATATCCACAAAAAGTTCATACCCCACCAAACCTCACCCATCTGAACCTAACCATCACCGAAATCGAAGAATTAGACATTGCCAAAATATTCCCAAAACGTGTTTACCTCACAATACCTCACCCAACCTAACCTAACCATCACCGAAGTCAGAGAATTCGACATTGCCAAAATATCCACAAAAAGTTCTTATCCTACCAAACCTCACCCATCTGAACCTTATCATCACCGAATTCAAAGAATTGGACATTAATAAAATATCCACAAAACGTGCTTACCTCACAATTCCTAACCCAATCTAACCTAACCATCACCGAAGTCAGAGAATTCGACATTGCCAAAATATCCACAAAAAGTTCTTATATTACCAAACCTCACCCATCTGAATCCAACCACCACAGAAACCAAAGAATTGGACATTGCGAAAATATCCACAAAACGTGCTTACCTCACAATACCTAACCCAACCTAACCTTACCATCACCGAAGTCAGAGAATTCAACATTGCCAAAATATCCACAAAAAGTTCTTATCCTACCAAAGCTCACCCATCTGAACCTTACCATCACCGAAATCAAAGAATTGAACATGGCAAAAATATTCACAAAACATGCTTACCTCACAATACCTAACCCAACATAACCTAACCATCACCGAAGTCAGAGAATTCGACATTGCCAAAATATCCACAAAAAGTTCTTATCCTACCAAACCTCACCCATCTGAACCTAACCTTCACCGAAATCAAAGAATTGGACATTGCTAAAATATCCACAAAACGTGCTAACCTAGCAATACCTAACCCAACCTAACCTAACCATCACCGAAGTCAGAGAATTCAACATTGCCAAAATATCCAAAAAAAGGTCATACCCAAACAAACCTCTCCCATCTCAACCTAACCATCACCGAAATCGAAGAATTAGACATTGCCAAAATATCCACAAAACGTGCTTACCTCACAATACCTAACCCAACCTAACCTAACCATCACTGAAGTCAGAGAATTCGACATTGCCAAAATATCCACAAAAAGTTCTTATTCTACCAAACTTCACCCATCTGAACCTAATCATCACCGAAATTTAAGAATTGGACATTGCCAAAATATCCACAAAACATGCTTTCCTCACAATACCTAACCCAACCTAACCTAACCATCACCGAAGTCAGAGAATTCGACATTGCCAAAATATCCACAAAAAGTGCTTATCCTACCAAACCTCACCCATCTGAACCTAACCATCACCTAAATCAAAGAATTGGACATTAATAAAATATCCAAAAAACGTGCTTACCTCACAATACCTAACCCAACCTAACCTAACCATCACCGAAGTCAGAGAATTCGACATTTCCAAAATATCCACAAAAAGTTCTTATCCTACCAAACCTCACCCATCTGAACCTAATCATCACCGAAATCAAAGAATTGGACATTAATAAAATATCCACAAAACGTGCTTACCTCACAATACCTAACCTAACCTAACCTAACCATCACCGAAGTCAGAGAATTCGACATTGCCAAAATATCCACAAAAAGTTCTTATCCTACCAAACCTCACCCATCTGAACCTTACCATCACCGAAATCAAAGAATTGGACATTGCTTAAATATCCACAAAACGGGCTTACCTTACAATACCTAACCCAACCTAACCTAACCATCACCGAAGTCAGAAAATTCAACATTGCCAAAATATCCACAAAAAGTTCTTATCATACCAAACCTCACCCATCTGAATCCAACCATCACGGAAACCGAAGAATTGGACATTGCGAAAATATCCACAAAACGTGCTTACCTCACAATACCTAACCCAACCTAACCTAACCATCACCGAATTCGGAGAATTCGACATTGCCAAAATATCCACAAAAAGTTCTTTTCATACATAACCTCACCCATCTGAACGTTACCATCACCGAAATCAAAGAATTGGACATTGCTAAAATATCCACAAAACGTGCTTACCTAGCAATACCTAACCCAACCTAACCTAACCATCACCGAAGTCAGAGAATTCAACATTGCCAAAATATCCAAAAAAAGGTCATACCCCACCAAACCTCACCCATCTGAACCTAACCATCACCGAAATCGAAGAATTAGACATTGCCAAAATATCCACAAAACGTGCTTACCTCACAATACCTAACCCAACCTAACCTTAACATCACCGAAGTCAGAAAATTCAACATTGCCAAAATATCCACAAAAAGTTCATACCCCACCAAACCTCACCCATCTGAACCTAACCATCACCGAAATCGAAGAATTAAACATTGCAAAAATATCCACAAAACGTGCTTACCTCAAAATACCTAACCCAACCTAACCTAACCATCACCGAAGTCAGAGAATTCGACATTGCCAAAATATCCACAAAAAGTTCTTATCCTACCAAACCTCACCCATCTGAACCTAATCATCACCGAAATCAAAGAATTGGACATTAATAAAATATCCACAAAACGTGCTTACCTCACAATTCCTAACCCAATCTAACCTAACCATCACCGAAGTCAGAGAATTCGACATTGCCAAAATATCCACAAAAAGTTCTTATATTACCAAACCTCACCCATCTGAATCCAACCACCACAGAAACCAAAGAATTGGACATTGCGAAAATATCCACAAAACGTGCTTACCTCACAATACCTAACCCAACCTAACCTTACCATCACCGAAGTCAGAGAATTCAACATTGCCAAAATATCCACAAAAAGTTCATACCCCACCAAACCTCACCCATCTGAACCTAACCATCACCGAAATCGAAGAATTGGACATTGCCAAAATATCCACAAAAGGTGCTCACCTCACAATACCTTACCCAACCTAACCTAACAATCACTAAAGTCAGAGAATTCGACATTGCCAAAATATCCACAAAAAGTTCTTATCCTACCAAAGCTCACCCATCTGAACCTTACCATCACCGAAATCAAAGAATTGAACATTGCAAAAATATTCACAAAACATGCTTACCTCACAATACCTAACCCAACATAACCTAACCATCACCGAAGTCAGAGAATTCGACATTGCCAAAATATCCACAAAAAGTTCTTATCCTACCAAACCTCACCCATCTGAACCTAACCTTCACCGAAATCAAAGAATTGGACATTGCTTAAATATCCACAAAACGTGCTTACCTAGCAATACCTAACCCAACCTAACCTAACCATCACCGAAGTCAGAGAATTCAACATTGCCAAAATATCCAAAAAAAGGTCATACCCAAACAAACCTCTCCCATCTCAACCTAACCATCACCGAAATCGAAGAATTAGACATTGCCAAAATATCCACAAAACGTGCTCACCTCACAATACCTTACCCAATCTAACCTAACCATCACCGAAGTCAGAGAATTCGACATTGCCAAAATATCCACAAAAAGTTCTTATATTACCAAACCTCACCCATCTGAATCCAACCACCACAGAAACCAAAGAATTGGACATTGCGAAAATATCCACAAAACGTGCTTACCTCACAATACCTAACCCAACCTAACCTTACCATCACCGAAGTCAGAGAATTCAACATTGCCAAAATATCCACAAAAAGTTCATACCCCACCAAACCTCACCCATCTGATCCTAACCATCACCGAAATCGAAGAATTGGACATTGCCAAAATATCCACAAAACGTGCTCACCTCACAATACCTTACCCAACCTAACCTAACAATCACTAAAGTCAGAGAATTCGACATTGCCAAAATATCCACAAAAAGTTCTTATCCTACCAAAGCTCACCCATCTGAACCTTACCATCACCGAAATCAAAGAATTGAACATTGCAAAAATATTCACAAAACATGCTTACCTCACAATACCTAACCCAACATAACCTAACCATCACCGAAGTCAGAGAATTCGACATTGCCAAAATATCCACAAAAAGTTCTTATCCTACCAAACCTCACCCATCTGAACCTAACCTTCACCGAAATCAAAGAATTGGACATTGCTCAAATATCCACAAAACGTGCTTACCTAGCAATACCTAACCCAACCTAACCTAACCATCACCGAAGTCAGAGAATTCAACATTGCCAAAATATCCAAAAAAAGGTCATACCCAAACAAACCTCTCCCATCTCAACCTAACCATCACCGAAATCGAAGAATTAGACATTGCCAAAATATCCACAAAACGTGCCCACCTCACAATACCTAACCCAACCTAACCTTACCATCACCGAAGTTAGAGAATTCGACATTTCCAAAATATCCACAAAAAGTTCTTATCCTACCAAACCTCACCCATCTGAACCTAACCTTCACCGAAATCAAAGAATTGGACATTGCTAAAATATCCACAAAACGTGCTTACCTAGCAATACCTAACCCAACCTAACCTAACCATCACCGAAGTCAGAGAATTCAACATTGCCAAAATATCCAAAAAAAGGTCATACCCAAACAAACCTCTCCCATCTCAACCTAACCATCACCGAAATCGAAGAATTAGACATTGCCAAAATATCCACAAAACGTGCTTACCTCACAATACCTAACCCAACCTAACCTAACCATCACTGAAGTCAGAGAATTCGACATTGCCAAAATATCCACAAAAAAATCTTATTCTACCAAACTTCACCCATCTGGACCAAATCATCACCGAAATTTAAGAATTGGACATTGCCAAAATATCCACAAAACATGCTTTCCTCACAATACCTAACCCAACCTAACCTAACCATCACCGAAGTCAGAGAATTCGACATTGCCAAAATATCCACAAAAAGTGCTTATCCTACCAAACCTCACCCATCTGAACCTAACCATCACCTAAATCAAAGAATTGGACATTAATAAAATATCCAAAAAACGTGCTTACCTCACAATACCTAACCCAACCTAAGCTTACCATCACCGAAGTCAGAGAATTCGACATTTCCAAAATATCCACAAAAAGTTCTTATCCTACCAAACCTCACCCATCTGAACCTAATCATCACCGAAATCAAAGAATTGGACATTAATAAAATATCCACAAAACGTGCTTACCTCACAATACCTAACCTAACCTAACCTAACCATCACCGAAGTCAGAGAATTCGACATTGCCAAAATATCCACAAAAAGTTCTTATCCTACCAAACCTCACCCATCTGAACCTTACCATCACCGAAATCAAAGAATTGAACATTGCAAAAATATCCACAAAACGTGCTTACCTCACAATACCTAACTTAACATAACCTAACCATCACCGAAGTCAGAGAATTCGACATTGCCAAAATATCCACAAAAAGTTCTTATCCTACCAAACCTCACCCATCTGAACCTTACCATCACCGAAATCAAAGAATTGGACATTGCTTAAATATCCACAAAACGGGCTTACCTTACAATACCTAACCCAACCTAACCTAACCATCACCGAAGTCAGAAAATTCAACATTGCCAAAATATCCACAAAAAGTTCTTATCATACCAAACCTCACCCATCTGAATCCAACCATCACGGAAACCGAAGAATTGGACATTGCGAAAATATCCACAAAACGTGCTTACCTCACAATACCTAACCCAACCTAACCTAACCATCACCGAAGTCGGAGAATTCGACATTGCCAAAATATCCACAAAAAGTTCTTTTCATACATAACCTCACCCATCTGAACGTTACCATCGGCGAAATCAAAGAATTGGACATTGCTAAAATATCCACAAAACGTGCTTACCTAGCAATACCTAACCCAACCTAACCTAACCATCACCGAAGTCAGAGAATTCAACATTGCCAAAATATCCAAAAAAAGGTCATACCCCACCAAACCTCACCCATCTGAACCTAACCATCACCGAAATCGAAGAATTAGACATTGCCAAAATATCCACAAAACGTGCTTACCTCACAATACCTAACCCAACCTAACCTAAACATCACTGAAGTCAGAAAATTCAACATTGCCAAAATATCCACAAAAAGTTCATACCCCACCAAACCTCACCCATCTGAACCTAACCATCACCGAAATCGAAGAATTAAACATTGCAAAAATATCCACAAAACGTGCTTACCTCACAATACCTAACCCAACCTAACCTAACCATCACCGAAGTCAGAGAATTCGACATTGCCAAAATATCCACAAAAAGTTCTTATCCTACCAAACCTCACCCATCTGAACCTTATCATCACCGAAATCAAAGAATTGGACATTAATAAAATATCCACAAAACGTGCTTACCTCACAATTCCTAACCCAATCTAACCTAACCATCACCGAAGTCAGAGAATTCGACATTGCCAAAATATCCACAAAAAGTTCTTATCCTACCAAACCTCACCCATCTGAACCTTACCATCACCGAAATCAAAGAATTGGACATTGCTTAAATATCCACAAAACGAGCTTACCTTACAATACCTAACCCAACCTAACCTAACCATCACCGAAGTCAGAAAATTCAACATTGCCAAAATATCCACAAAAAGTTCATACCTTACCAAACCTCAGCCATCTGAACCTAACTATCACCGAAATCGAAAAATTGGACATTGCGTAAATATCCACAAAACGTGCTTACCTCACAATACCTAACTTAACCTAACCTAACCATCACTGAAGTCAGAGATTTCGACATTGCCAAAATATTCACAAAAAGTTCTTATCCTACCAAACCTCACCCATCCGAACCTAACCATCACCGAAATCAAAGAATTGGACATTAAAAAAATATCCACAATACGTGCTTACCTCACAATACCTAACCCAACCTAACCTAACCATCACCGAAAATAGAGAATTCGACATTGCCAAAATATCCACAAAAAGTGCTTATCCTACCAAACCTCACCCATCTGAACCTAACCATCACCGAAATCAAAGAATTGGACATTGCTAAAATATCCACAAAACGTTCTTACCTTACAATACCTAACTCAACCTAACCTAAACATCACCGAAGTCAGAAAATTCAACATTACCAAAATATCCACAAAAAGTTCATACCCCACCAAACCTCACCCTTCTGAACCTAACCATCACGGAAACCGAAGAATTGGACATTGCGAAAATATCCACAAAACGTGCTTACCTCACAATTCCTAACCCAATCTAACCTAACCATCACCGAAGTCAGATGTTTCGACATTGCCAAAATATCCACAAAAAGTTCTTATATTACCAAACCTCACCCATCTGAATCCAACCACCACAGAAACCAAAGAATTGGACATTGCGAAAATATCCACAAAACGTGCTTACCTCACAATACCTAACCCAACCTAACCTTACCATCACCGAAGTCAGAGAATTCAACATTGCCAAAATATCCACAAAAAGTTCATACCCCACCAAACCTCACCCATCTAAACCTAACCATCACCGAAATCGAAGAATTGGACATTGCCAAAATATCCACAAAACGTGCTCACCTCACAATACCTTACCCAACCTAACCTAACAATCACTAAAGTCAGAGAATTCGACATTGCCAAAATATCCACAAAAAGTTCTTATCCTACCAAAGCTCACCCATCTGAACCTTACCATCACCGAAATCAAAGAATTGAACATTGCAAAAATATTCACAAAACATGCTTACCTCACAATACCTAACCCAACATAACCTAACCATCACCGAAGTCAGAGAATTCGACATTGCCAAAATATCCACAAAAAGTTCTTATCCTACCAAACCTCACCCATCTGAACCTAACCTTCACCGAAATCAAAGAATTGGACATTGCTCAAATATCCACAAAACGTGCTTACCTAGCAATACCTAACCCAACCTAACCTAACCATCACCGAAGTCAGAGAATTCAACATTGCCAAAATATCCAAAAAAAGGTCATACCCAAACAAACCTCTCCCATCTCAACCTAACCATCACCGAAATCGAAGAATTAGACATTGCTAAAATATCCACAAAACGTGCCCACCTCACAATACCTAACCCAACCTAACCTAACCATCACCAAAGTCAGAGAATTCGACATTTCCAAAATATCCACAAAAAGTTCTTATCCTACCAAACCTCACCCATCTGAACCTAATCATCACCGAAATCAAAGAATTGGACATTAATTAAATATCCACAAAACGTGCTTACCTCACAATACCTAACCTAATCTAACCTAACCATCACCGAAGTCAGAGAATTCGACATTGCCAAAATATCCACAAAAAGTTCTTATCATACCAAACCTCACCCATCTGAATCCAACCATCACGGAAACCAAAGAATTGGACATTGCGAAAATATCCACAAAACGTGCTTACCTCTCAATACCTAACCCAACCTAACCTTACCATCACCGAAGTCAGAGAATTCAACATTGCCAAAATATCCACAAAAAGTTCATACCCCACCAAACCTCACCCATCTGAGCCTAACCATCACCGAAATCGAAGAATTGGACATTGCCAAATAATCCACAAAACGTGCTTACCTCACAATACCTTACCCAACCTAACCTAACCATCACTGAAGTCAGAGAATTCGACATTGCCAAAATATCCACAAAAAGTTCTTATTCTACCAAACTTCACCCATCTGAACCTAACCATCACCGAAATTTAGGAATTGGACATTGCCAAAATATCCACAAAACATGCTTTCCTCACAATATCAAACCCAACCTAACCTAACCATCACCGAAGTCAGAGAATTCGACATTGCCAAAATATCCACAAAAAGTGCTTATCCTACCAAACATCACCCATCTGAACCTAACCATCACCTAAATCAAAGAATTGGACATTGCTAAAATATCCACAAAACGTGCTTACCTAGCAATACCTTACTCAACCTAACCTAACCATCACGGAAGTCAGAGAATTCGACATTGCCAAAATATCCAAAAAAAGGTCATACCCAAACAAACCTCTCCCATCTCAACCTAACCATCACCGAAATCGAAGAATTGGACATTGCCAAAATATCTACAAAACGTGCTCACCTCACAAAACCTTACCCAACCTAACCTAACAATCACTAAAGTCAGAGAATTCGACATTGCCAAAATATCCACAAAAAGTTCTTATCCTACCAAAGATCACCCATCTGAACCTTACCATCACCGAAATCAAAGAATTGAACATTGCAAAAATATTCACAAAACATGCTTACCTCACAATACCTAACCCAACATAACCTAACCATCACCGAAGTCAGAGAATTCGACATTGCCAAAATATCCACAAAAAGTTCTTATCCTACCAAACCTCACCCATCTAAACCTAACCATCACCGAAATCAAAGAATTGGATATTGATAAAATATCCACAAAACGTGCCCACCTCACAATACCTAACCCAACCTAACCTAACCATCACCGAAGTCAGAGAATTCGACATTTCCAAAATATCCACAAAAAGTTCTTATCCTACCAAACCTCACCCATCTGAACCTAATCATCACCGAAATCAAAGAATTGGACATTAATAAAATATCCACAAAACGTGCTTACCTCACAATACCTAACCTAATCTAACCTAACCATCACCGAAGTCAGAGAATTCGACATTGCCAAAATATCCACAAAAAGTTCTTATCATACCAAACCTCACCCATCTGAATCCAACCATCACGGAAACCAAAGAATTGGACATTGCGAAAATATCCACAAAACGTGCTCACCTCACAATACCTTACCCAACCTAACCTAACAATCACTAAAGTCAGAGAATTCGACATTGCCAAAATATCCACAAAAAGTTCTTATCCTACCAAACCTCACCCATCTGAACCTTACCATCACCGAAATCAAAGAATTGAACATTGCAAAAATATTCACAAAACGTGCTTACCTCACAATACCTAACCCAACATAACCTAACCATCACCGAAGTCAGAGAATTCGACATTGCCAAAATATCCACAAAAAGTTCTTATCCTACAAAACCTCACCCATCTGAACCTAACCTTCACCGAAATCAAAGAATTGGACATTGCGAAAATATCCACAAAACGTGCTCACCTCACAATACCTTACCCAACCTAACCTAACAATCACTAAAGTCAGAGAATTCGACATTGACAAAATATCCACAAAAAGTTCTTATCCTACCAAACCTCACCCATCTGAACCTTACCATCACCGAAATCAAAGAATTGAACATTGCAAAAATATTCACAAAACGTGCTTACCTCACAATACCTAACCCAACATAACCTAACCATCACCGAAGTCAGAGAATTCGACATTGCCAAAATATCCACAAAAAGTTCTTATCCTACAAAACCTCACCCATCTGAACCTAACCTTCACCGAAATCAAAGAATTGGACATTGCGAAAATATCCACAAAACGTGCTTACCTCACAATACCTAACCCAACCTAACCTAACCATCACCGAAGTCAGAGAATTCAACATTGCCAAAATATCCAAAAAAAGGTCATACCCCACCAAACCTCACCCATCTGAACCTAACCATCACCGAAATCGAAGAATTAGACATTGCCAAAATATCCACAAAACGTGCTTACCTCACAATACCAAACCCAACCTAACCTAACCATCACTGAAGTCAGAGAATTCGACATTGCCAAAATATCCACAAAAAGTTCTTATCTTACCAAACTTCACCCATCTGAACCTAACCATCACCGAAATTTAAGAATTGGACATTGCCAAAATATCCACAAAACATGCTTTCCTCACAATACCTAACCCAACCTAACCTAACCATCACCGAAGTCAGAGAATTCGACATTGCCAAAATATCCACAAAAAGTGCTTATCCTACCAAACATCACCCATCTGAACCTAACCATCACCTAAATCAAAGAATTGGACATTGCTAAAATATCCACAAAACGTGCTTACCTAGCAATACCTAACTCAACCTAACCTAACCATCACCGAAGTCAGAGAATTCGACATTGCCAAAATATCCAAAAAAAGGTCATACCCAAACAAACCTCTCCCATCTCAACCTAACCATCACCGAAATCGAAGAATTGGACATTGCCAAAATATCTAAAAAACGTGCTCACCTCACAATACCTTACCCAACCTAACCTAACAATCACTTAAGTCAGAGAATTCGACATTGCCAAAATATCCACAAAAAGTTCTTATCCTACCAAAGATCACCCATCTGAACCTTACCATCACCGAAATCAAAGAATTGAACATTGCAAAAATATTCACAAAACATGCTTACCTCACAATACCTAACCCAACATAACCTAACCATCACCGAAGTCAGAGAATTCGACATTGCCAAAATATCCACAAAAAGTTCTTATCATACCAAACCTCACCCATCTGAATCCAACCATCACGGAAACCAAAGAATTGGACATTGCGAAAATATCCACAAAACGTGCTCACCTCACAATACCTTACCCAACCTAACCTAACAATCACTAAAGTCAGAGAATTCGACATTGCCAAAATATCCACAAAAAGTTCTTATCCTACCAAACCTCACCCATCTAAACCTAACCATCACCGAAATCAAAGAATTGGATATTGATAAAATATCCACAAAACGTGCCCACCTCACAATACCTAACCCAACCTAACCTAACCGTCACCGAAGTCAGAGAATTCGACATTTCCAAAATATCCACAAAAAGTTCTTATCCTACCAAACCTCACCCATCTGAACCTAATCATCACCGAAATCAAAGAATTGGACATTAATAAAATATCCACAAAACGTGCTTACCTCACAATACCTAACCTAATCTAACCTAACCATCACCGAAGTCAGAGAATTCGACATTGCCAAAATATCCACAAAAAGTTCTTATCATACCAAACCTCACCCATCTGAATCCAACCATCACGGAAACCAAAGAATTGGACATTGCGAAAATATCCACAAAACGTGCTCACCTCACAATACCTTACCCAACCTAACCTAACAATCACTAAAGTCAGAGAATTCGACATTGCCAAAATATCCACAAAAAGTTCTTATCCTACCAAACCTCACCCATCTGAACCTTACCATCACCGAAATCAAAGAATTGAACATTGCAAAAATATTCACAAAACGTGCTTACCTCACAATACCTAACCCAACATAACCTAACCATCACCGAAGTCAGAGAATTCGACATTGCCAAAATATCCACAAAAAGTTCTTATCCTACAAAACCTCACCCATCTGAACCTAACCTTCACCGAAATCAAAGAATTGGACATTGCGAAAATATCCACAAAACGTGCTCACCTCACAATACCTTACCCAACCTAACCTAACAATCACTAAAGTCAGAGAATTCGACATTGCCAAAATATCCACAAAAAGTTCTTATCCTACCAAACCTCACCCATCTGAACCTTACCATCACCGAAATCAAAGAATTGAACATTGCAAAAATATTCACAAAACGTGCTTACCTCACAATACCTAACCCAACATAACCTAACCATCACCGAAGTCAGAGAATTCGACATTGCCAAAATATCCACAAAAAGTTCTTATCATACCAAACCTCACCCATCTGAATCCAACCATCACGGAAACCAAAGAATTGGACATTGCGAAAATATCCACAAAACGTGCTTACCTCTCAATACCTAACCCAACCTAACCTTACCATCACCGAAGTCAGAGAATTCAACATTGCCAAAATATCCACAAAAAGTTCATACCCCACCAAACCTCACC
This sequence comes from Arctopsyche grandis, assembly GCF_051622035.1. Taxonomy (NCBI): domain Eukaryota; kingdom Metazoa; phylum Arthropoda; class Insecta; order Trichoptera; family Hydropsychidae; genus Arctopsyche; species Arctopsyche grandis. Next base: position 33,575,920 of record NC_135361.1, read on the forward strand.
CATCTGAGCCTAACCATCACCGAAATCGAAGAATTGGACATTGCCAAAATATCCACAAAACGTGCTTACCTCACAATACCTTACCCAACCTAACCTAACCATCACTGAAGTCAGAGAATTCGACATTGCCAAAATATCCACAAAAAGTTCTTATTCTACCAAACTTCACCCATCTGAACCTAACCATCACCGAAATTTAAGAATTGGACATTGCCAAAATATCCACAAAACATGCTTTCCTCACAATACCAAACCCAACCTAACCTAACCATCACCGAAGTCAGAGAATTCGACATTGCCAAAATATCCACAAAAAGTGCTTATCCTACCAAACATCACCCATCTGAACCTAACCATCACCTAAATCAAAGAATTGGACATTGCTAAAATATCCACAAAACGTGCTTACCTAGCAATACCTAACTCAACCTAACCTAACCATCACCGAAGTCAGAGAATTCGACATTGCCAAAATATCCAAAAAAAGGTCATACCCAAACAAACCTCTCCCATCTCAACCTAACCATCACCGAAATCGAAGAATTGGACATTGCCAAAATATCTACAAAACGTGCTCACCTCACAATACCTTACCCAACCTAACCTAACAATCACTAAAGTCAGAGAATTCGACATTGCCAAAATATCCACAAAAAGTTCTTATCCTACCAAAGATCACCCATCTGAACCTTACCATCACCGAAATCAAAGAATTGAACATTGCAAAATATTCACAAAACATGCTTACCTCACAATACCTAACCCAACATAACCTAACCATCACCGAAGTCAGAGAATTCGACATTGCCAAAATATCCACAAAAAGTTCTTATCCTACCAAACCTCACCCATCTAAACCTAACCATCACCGAAATCAAAGAATTGGATATTGATAAAATATCCACAAAACGTGCCCACCTCACAATACCTAACCCAACCTAACCTAACCATCACCGAAGTCAGAGAATTCGACATTTCCAAAATATCCACAAAAAGTTCTTATCCTACCAAACCTCACCCATCTGAACCTAATCATCACCGAAATCAAAGAATTGGACATTAATTAAATATCCACAAAACGTGCTTACCTCACAATACCTAACCTAATCTAACCTAACCATCACCGAAGTCAGAGAATTCGACATTGCCAAAATATCCACAAAAAGTTCTTATCATACCAAACCTCACCCATCTGAATCCAACCATCACGGAAACCAAAGAATTGGACATTGCGAAAATATCCACAAAACGTGCTCACCTCACAATACCTTACCCAACCTAACCTAACAATCACTAAAGTCAGAGAATTCGACATTGCCAAAATATCCACAAAAAGTTCTTATCCTACCAAACCTCACCCATCTGAACCTTACCATCACCGAAATCAAAGAATTGAACATTGCAAAAATATTCACAAAACGTGCTTACCTCACAATACCTAACCCAACATAACCTAACCATCACCGAAGTCAGAGAATTCGACATTGCCAAAATATCCACAAAAAGTTCTTATCCTACAAAACCTCACCCATCTGAACCTAACCTTCACCGAAATCAAAGAATTGGACATTGCGAAAATATCCACAAAACGTGCTTACCTCACAATACCTAACCCAACCTAACCTAACCATCACCGAAGTCAGAGAATTCAACATTGCCAAAATATCCAAAAAAAGGTCATACCCCACCAAACCTCACCCATCTGAACCTAACCATCACCGAAATCGAAGAATTAGACATTGCCAAAATATCCACAAAACGTGCTTACCTCACAATACCAAACCCAACCTAACCTAACCATCACCGAAGTCAGAGAATTCGACATTGCCAAAATATCCACAAAAAGTTCTTATCCTACAAAACCTCACCCATCTGAACCTAACCTTCACCGAAATCAAAGAATTGGACATTGCGAAAATATCCACAAAACGTGCTTACCTCACAATACCTAACCCAACCTAACCTAACCATCACCGAAGTCAGAGAATTCAACATTGCCAAAATATCCAAAAAAAGGTCATACCCCACCAAACCTCACCCATCTGAACCTAACCATCACCGAAATCGAAGAATTAGACATTGCCAAAATATCCACAAAACGTGCTTACCTCACAATACCAAACCCAACCTAACCTAACCATCACTGAAGTCAGAGAATTCGACATTGCCAAAATATCCACAAAAAGTTCTTATTCTACCAAACTTCACCCATCTGAACCTAACCATCACCGAAATTTAAGAATTGGACATTGCCAAAATATCCACAAAACATGCTTTCCTCACAATACCTAACCCAACCTAACCTAACCATCACCGAAGTCAGAGAATTCGACATTGCCAAAATATCCACAAAAAGTGCTTATCCTACCAAACATCACCCATCTGAACCTAACCATCACCTAAATCAAAGAATTGGACATTGCTAAAATATCCACAAAACGTGCTTACCTAGCAATACCTAACTCAACCTAACCTAACCATCACCGAAGTCAGAGAATTCGACATTGCCAAAATATCCAAAAAAAGGTCATACCCAAACAAACCTCTCCCATCTCAACCTAACCATCACCGAAATCGAAGAATTGGACATTGCCAAAATATCTACAAAACGTGCTCACCTCACAATACCTTACCCAACCTAACCTAACAATCACTAAAGTCAGAGAATTCGACATTGCCAAAATATCCACAAAAAGTTCTTATCATACCAAACCTCACCCATCTGAATCCAACCATCACGGAAACCAAAGAATTGGACATTGCGAAAATATCCACAAAACGTGCTCACCTCACAATACCTTACCCAACCTAACCTAACAATCACTAAAGTCAGAGAATTCGACATTGCCAAAATATCCACAAAAAGTTCTTATCCTACCAAACCTTACCAATCTGAACCTTACCATCACCGAAATCAAAGAATTGAACATTGCAAAAATATCCACAAAACGTGCTTACCGCACAATACCTAACCCAACATAACCTAAACATCACCGAAGTCAGAGAATTCGACATTGCCAAAATATCCACAAAAAGTTCTTATCCTACCAAACCTCACCCATCTGAACCTAACCTTCACCGAAATCAAAGAATTGGACATTGCTAAAATATCCACAATACGTGCTTACTACACAATACCTAACCCAACCTAACCTAACCATCACTGAATTCAGAGAATTCGACATTGCCAAAATATCCACAAAAAGTTCTTATCCTACCAAACCTCACCCATCTGAACCTAACCATCACCTAAATCAAAGGATTGGACATTAATAAAATATCCACAAAACGTGCTTACCTCACAATACCTAACCCAACCTAACCTAACCATCACCGAAGTCAGAGAATTCCACATTGGCAAAATATCCACAAAAAGTTCTTATCCTACCAAACCTCACCCATCTGAACCTAATCATCACCGAAATCAAAGAATTGGACATTAATTAAATATCCACAAAACGTGCTTACCTCACAATACCTAACCTTATCTAACCTAACCATCACCGAAGTCAGAAAATTCGACATTGCCAAAATATCCACAAAAAGTTCTTATCATACCAAACCTCACCCATCTGAATCCAACCATCACGGAAACTAAAGAATTGCACATTGCGAAAATATCCACAAAACGTGCTTACCTCACAATACCTAACCCAACCTAACCTTACCATCACCGAAGTCAGAGAATTCAACATTGCCAAAATATCCACAAAAAGTTCATACCCCACCAAACCTCACCCATCTGAACCTAACCATCACCGAAATCGAAGAATTGGACATTGCCAAAATATCCACAAAACGTGCTAACCTCACAATACCTAACCCAACCTAACCTAACAATCACTAAAGTCAGAGAATTCGACATTGCCAAAATATCCACAAAAAGTTCTTATCCTACCAAACCTCACCCATCTGAACCTTACCATCACCGAAATCAAAGAATTGAACATTGCAAAAATATTCACAAAACGTGCTTACCTCACAATACCTAACCCAACATAACCTAACCATCACCGAAGTCAGAGAATTCGACATTGCCAAAATATCCACAAAAAGTTTTTTCCTACCAAACCTCACCCATATGAACCTAACCTTCACCGAAATTAAAGAATTGGACATTTATAAAATATCCACAAAACGTGCTTACCTCACAATACCTAACCCAACCTAACCTAACCATCACCGAAGTCAGAGAATTCGACATTGCCAAAATATCCACAAAAAGTTCTTATCCTACCAAACCTCACCCATCTAAACCTAACCATCACCGAAATCAAAGAATTGGATATTGATAAAATATCCACAAAACGTGCCCACCTCACAATACCTAACCCAACCTAACCTAACCGTCACCGAAGTCAGAGAATTCGACATTTCCAAAATATCCACAAAAAGTTCTTATCCTACCAAACCTCACCCATCTGAACCTAATCATCACCGAAATCAAAGAATTGGACATTAATAAAATATCCACAAAACGTGCTTACCTCACAATACCTAACCTAATCTAACCTAACCATCACCGAAGTCAGAGAATTCGACATTGCCAAAATATCCACAAAAAGTTCTTATCATACCAAACCTCACCCATCTGAATCCAACCATCACGGAAACCAAAGAATTGGACATTGCGAAAATATCCACAAAACGTGCTCACCTCACAATACCTTACCCAACCTAACCTAACAATCACTAAAGTCAGAGAATTCGACATTGCCAAAATATCCACAAAAAGTTCTTATCCTACCAAACCTCACCCATCTGAACCTTACCATCACCGAAATCAAAGAATTGAACATTGCAAAAATATTCACAAAACGTGCTTACCTCACAATACCTAACCCAACATAACCTAACCATCACCGAAGTCAGAGAATTCGACATTGCCAAAATATCCACAAAAAGTTCTTATCCTACAAAACCTCACCCATCTGAACCTAACCTTCACCGAAATCAAAGAATTGGACATTGCGAAAATATCCACAAAACGTGCTCACCTCACAATACCTTACCCAACCTAACCTAACAATCACTAAAGTCAGAGAATTCGACATTGCCAAAATATCCACAAAAAGTTCTTATCCTACCAAACCTCACCCATCTGAACCTTACCATCACCGAAATCAAAGAATTGAACATTGCAAAAATATTCACAAAACGTGCTTACCTCACAATACCTAACCCAACATAACCTAACCATCACCGAAGTCAGAGAATTCGACATTGCCAAAATATCCACAAAAAGTTCTTATCATACCAAACCTCACCCATCTGAATCCAACCATCACGGAAACCAAAGAATTGGACATTGCGAAAATATCCACAAAACGTGCTTACCTCTCAATACCTAACCCAACCTAACCTTACCATCACCGAAGTCAGAGAATTCAACATTGCCAAAATATCCACAAAAAGTTCATACCCCACCAAACCTCACCCATCTGAGCCTAACCATCACCGAAATCGAAGAATTGGACATTGCCAAAATATCCACAAAACGTGCTTACCTCACAATACCTTACCCAACCTAACCTAACCATCACTGAAGTCAGAGAATTCGACATTGCCAAAATATCCACAAAAAGTTCTTATTCTACCAAACTTCACCCATCTGAACCTAACCATCACCGAAATTTAAGAATTGGACATTGCCAAAATATCCACAAAACATGCTTTCCTCACAATACCAAACCCAACCTAACCTAACCATCACCGAAGTCAGAGAATTCGACATTGCCAAAATATCCACAAAAAGTGCTTATCCTACCAAACATCACCCATCTGAACCTAACCATCACCTAAATCAAAGAATTGGACATTGCTAAAATATCCACAAAACGTGCTTACCTAGCAATACCTAACTCAACCTAACCTAACCATCACCGAAGTCAGAGAATTCGACATTGCCAAAATATCCAAAAAAAGGTCATACCCAAACAAACCTCTCCCATCTCAACCTAACCATCACCGAAATCGAAGAATTGGACATTGCCAAAATATCTACAAAACGTGCTCACCTCACAATACCTTACCCAACCTAACCTAACAATCACTAAAGTCAGAGAATTCGACATTGCCAAAATATCCACAAAAAGTTCTTATCCTACCAAAGATCACCCATCTGAACCTTACCATCACCGAAATCAAAGAATTGAACATTGCAAAATATTCACAAAACATGCTTACCTCACAATACCTAACCCAACATAACCTAACCATCACCGAAGTCAGAGAATTCGACATTGCCAAAATATCCACAAAAAGTTCTTATCCTACCAAACCTCACCCATCTAAACCTAACCATCACCGAAATCAAAGAATTGGATATTGATAAAATATCCACAAAACGTGCCCACCTCACAATACCTAACCCAACCTAACCTAACCATCACCGAAGTCAGAGAATTCGACATTTCCAAAATATCCACAAAAAGTTCTTATCCTACCAAACCTCACCCATCTGAACCTAATCATCACCGAAATCAAAGAATTGGACATTAATTAAATATCCACAAAACGTGCTTACCTCACAATACCTAACCTAATCTAACCTAACCATCACCGAAGTCAGAGAATTCGACATTGCCAAAATATCCACAAAAAGTTCTTATCATACCAAACCTCACCCATCTGAATCCAACCATCACGGAAACCAAAGAATTGGACATTGCGAAAATATCCACAAAACGTGCTCACCTCACAATACCTTACCCAACCTAACCTAACAATCACTAAAGTCAGAGAATTCGACATTGCCAAAATATCCACAAAAAGTTCTTATCCTACCAAACCTCACCCATCTGAACCTTACCATCACCGAAATCAAAGAATTGAACATTGCAAAAATATTCACAAAACGTGCTTACCTCACAATACCTAACCCAACATAACCTAACCATCACCGAAGTCAGAGAATTCGACATTGCCAAAATATCCACAAAAAGTTCTTATCCTACAAAACCTCACCCATCTGAACCTAACCTTCACCGAAATCAAAGAATTGGACATTGCGAAAATATCCACAAAACGTGCTTACCTCACAATACCTAACCCAACCTAACCTAACCATCACCGAAGTCAGAGAATTCAACATTGCCAAAATATCCAAAAAAAGGTCATACCCCACCAAACCTCACCCATCTGAACCTAACCATCACCGAAATCGAAGAATTAGACATTGCCAAAATATCCACAAAACGTGCTTACCTCACAATACCAAACCCAACCTAACCTAACCATCACCGAAGTCAGAGAATTCGACATTGCCAAAATATCCACAAAAAGTTCTTATCCTACAAAACCTCACCCATCTGAACCTAACCTTCACCGAAATCAAAGAATTGGACATTGCGAAAATATCCACAAAACGTGCTTACCTCACAATACCTAACCCAACCTAACCTAACCATCACCGAAGTCAGAGAATTCAACATTGCCAAAATATCCAAAAAAAGGTCATACCCCACCAAACCTCACCCATCTGAACCTAACCATCACCGAAATCGAAGAATTAGACATTGCCAAAATATCCACAAAACGTGCTTACCTCACAATACCAAACCCAACCTAACCTAACCATCACTGAAGTCAGAGAATTCGACATTGCCAAAATATCCACAAAAAGTTCTTATTCTACCAAACTTCACCCATCTGAACCTAACCATCACCGAAATTTAAGAATTGGACATTGCCAAAATATCCACAAAACATGCTTTCCTCACAATACCTAACCCAACCTAACCTAACCATCACCGAAGTCAGAGAATTCGACATTGCCAAAATATCCACAAAAAGTGCTTATCCTACCAAACATCACCCATCTGAACCTAACCATCACCTAAATCAAAGAATTGGACATTGCTAAAATATCCACAAAACGTGCTTACCTAGCAATACCTAACTCAACCTAACCTAACCATCACCGAAGTCAGAGAATTCGACATTGCCAAAATATCCAAAAAAAGGTCATACCCAAACAAACCTCTCCCATCTCAACCTAACCATCACCGAAATCGAAGAATTGGACATTGCCAAAATATCTACAAAACGTGCTCACCTCACAATACCTTACCCAACCTAACCTAACAATCACTAAAGTCAGAGAATTCGACATTGCCAAAATATCCACAAAAAGTTCTTATCATACCAAACCTCACCCATCTGAATCCAACCATCACGGAAACCAAAGAATTGGACATTGCGAAAATATCCACAAAACGTGCTCACCTCACAATACCTTACCCAACCTAACCTAACAATCACTAAAGTCAGAGAATTCGACATTGCCAAAATATCCACAAAAAGTTCTTATCCTACCAAACCTTACCAATCTGAACCTTACCATCACCGAAATCAAAGAATTGAACATTGCAAAAATATCCACAAAACGTGCTTACCGCACAATACCTAACCCAACATAACCTAAACATCACCGAAGTCAGAGAATTCGACATTGCCAAAATATCCACAAAAAGTTCTTATCCTACCAAACCTCACCCATCTGAACCTAACCTTCACCGAAATCAAAGAATTGGACATTGCTAAAATATCCACAATACGTGCTTACTACACAATACCTAACCCAACCTAACCTAACCATCACTGAATTCAGAGAATTCGACATTGCCAAAATATCCACAAAAAGTTCTTATCCTACCAAACCTCACCCATCTGAACCTAACCATCACCTAAATCAAAGGATTGGACATTAATAAAATATCCACAAAACGTGCTTACCTCACAATACCTAACCCAACCTAACCTAACCATCACCGAAGTCAGAGAATTCCACATTGGCAAAATATCCACAAAAAGTTCTTATCCTACCAAACCTCACCCATCTGAACCTAATCATCACCGAAATCAAAGAATTGGACATTAATTAAATATCCACAAAACGTGCTTACCTCACAATACCTAACCTTATCTAACCTAACCATCACCGAAGTCAGAAAATTCGACATTGCCAAAATATCCACAAAAAGTTCTTATCATACCAAACCTCACCCATCTGAATCCAACCATCACGGAAACTAAAGAATTGCACATTGCGAAAATATCCACAAAACGTGCTTACCTCACAATACCTAACCCAACCTAACCTTACCATCACCGAAGTCAGAGAATTCAACATTGCCAAAATATCCACAAAAAGTTCATACCCCACCAAACCTCACCCATCTGAACCTAACCATCACCGAAATCGAAGAATTGGACATTGCCAAAATATCCACAAAACGTGCTAACCTCACAATACCTAACCCAACCTAACCTAACAATCACTAAAGTCAGAGAATTCGACATTGCCAAAATATCCACAAAAAGTTCTTATCCTACCAAACCTCACCCATCTGAACCTTACCATCACCGAAATCAAAGAATTGAACATTGCAAAAATATTCACAAAACGTGCTTACCTCACAATACCTAACCCAACATAACCTAACCATCACCGAAGTCAGAGAATTCGACATTGCCAAAATATCCACAAAAAGTTTTTTCCTACCAAACCTCACCCATATGAACCTAACCTTCACCGAAATTAAAGAATTGGACATTTATAAAATATCCACAAAACGTGCTTACCTCACAATACCTAACCCAACCTAACCTAACCATCACCGAAGTCAGAGAATTCGACATTGCCAAAATATCCACAAAAAGTTCTTATCCTACATAACCTCACCCATCTGAACCTAACCATCACCGAAATCAAAGATTTGGACATTGCTAAAATATCCACAAAACGTGCTTACCTCACAATACCTAACCCAACCTAACCTAACCATCACCAAAGTCAGAGAATTCAACATTGCCAAAATATCCACAAAAAGTTCATACCCCACCAAACCTCACCCATCTGAACCTAACCATCACCGAAATCGAAGAATTAGACATTGCCAAAATATCCACAAAACGTGCTTACCTCACAATACCTAACCCAACCTAACCTAACCATCACTGAAGTCAGAGAATTCGACATTGCCAAAATATCCACAAAAAGTTCTTATCCTACCAAACCTCACCCATCTAAACCTAACCATCACCGAAATCAAAGAATTGGATATTGATAAAATATCCACAAAACGTGCCCACCTCACAATACCTAACCCAACCTTACCTAACCATCACCGAAGTCAGAGAATTCGACATTTCCAAAATATCCACAAAAAGTTCTTATCCTACCAAACCTCACCCATCTGAACCTAATCATCACCGAAATCAAAGAATTGGACATTAATAAAATATCCACAAAACGTGCTTACCTCACAATACCTAACCTTATCTAACCTAACCATCACCGAAGTCAGAGAATTCGACATTGCCAAAATATCCACAAAAAGTTCTTATCATACCAAACCTCACCCATCTGAATCCAACCATCACGGAAACCAAAGAATTGGACATTGCGAAAATATCCACAAAACGTGCTTACCTCACAATACCTAACCCAACCTTACCTTACCATCACCGAAGTCAGAGAATTCAACATTGCCAAAATATCCACAAAAAGTTCATACCCCACCAAACCTCACCCATCTGAACCTAACCATCACCGAAATCGAAGAATTGGACATTGCCAAAATATCCACAAAACGTGCTAACCTCACAATACCTAACCCAACCTAACCTAACCATCACCGAAGTCAGAGAATTCGACATTGCCAAAATATCCACAAAAAGTTCTTATCCTACCAAACCTCACCCATCTGAACCTAATCATCACCGAAATCAAAGAATTGGACATTAATAAAATATCCACAAAACGTGCTTACCTCACAATACCTAACCTTATCTAACCTAACCATCACCGAAGTCAGAGAATTCGACATTGCCAAAATATCCACAAAAAGTTCTTATCATACCAAACCTCACCCATCTGAATCCAACCATCACGGAAACCAAAGAATTGGACATTGCGAAAATATCCACAAAACGTGCTTACCTCACAATACCTAACCCAACCTAACCTTACCATCACCGAAGTCAGAGAATTCAACATTGCCAAAATATCCACAAAAAGTTCATACCCCACAAAACCTCACCCATCTGAACCTAACCATCACCGAAATCGAAGAATTGGACATTGCCAAAATATCCACAAAACGTGCTAACCTCACAATACCTAACCCAACCTAACCTAACAATCACTAAAGTCAGAGAATTCGACATTGCCAAAATATCCACAAAAAGTTCTTATCCTACCAAACCTCACCCATCTGAACCTTACCATCACCGAAATCAAAGAATTGAACATTGCAAAAATATTCACAAAACGTGCTTACCTCACAATACCTAACCCAACATAACCTAACCATCACCGAAGTCAGAGAATTCGACATTGCCAAAATATCCACAAAAAGTTTTTTCCTACCAAACCTCACCCATATGAACCTAACCTTCACCGAAATTAAAGAATTGGACATTTATAAAATATCCACAAAACGTGCTTACCTCACAATACCTAACCCAACCTAACCTAACCATCACCGAAGTCAGAGAATTCGACATTGCCAAAATATCCACAAAAAGTTCTTATCCTACATAACCTCACCCATCTGAACCTAACCATCACCGAAATCAAAGATTTGGACATTGCTTAAATATCCACAAAACGTGCTTACCTCACAATACCTAACCCAACCTAACCTTACCATCACCGAAGTCAGAGAATTCAACATTGCCAAAATATCCACAAAAAGTTCATACCCCACCAAACCTCACCCATCTGAACCTAACCATCACCGAAATCGAAGAATTGGACATTGCGAAAATATCCACAAAACGTGCTAACCTCACAATACCTAACCCAACCTAACCTAACAATCACTAAAGTCAGAGAATTCGACATTGCCAAAATATCCACAAAAAGTTCTTATCCTACCAAACCTCACCCATCTGAACCTTACCATCACCGAAATCAAAGAATTGAACATTGCAAAAATATTCACAAAACGTGCTTACCTCACAATACCTAACCCAACATAACCTAACCATCACCGAAGTCAGAGAATTCGACATTGCCAAAATATCCACAAAAAGTTTTTTCCTACCAAACCTCACCCATCTGAACCTAACCATCACCGAAATCGAAGAATTAGACATTGCCAAAATATCCACAAAACGTGCTTACCTCACAATACCTAACCCAACCTAACCTAACCATCACTGAAGTCAGAGAATTCGACATTGCCAAAATATCCACAAAAAGTTCTTATCCTACCAAACCTCACCCATCTAAACCTAACCATCACCGAAATCAAAGAATTGGATATTGATAAAATATCCACAAAACGTGCCCACCTCACAATACCTAACCCAACCTTACCTAACCATCACCGAAGTCAGAGAATTCGACATTTCCAAAATATCCACAAAAAGTTCTTATCCTACCAAACCTCACCCATCTGAACCTAATCATCACCGAAATCAAAGAATTGGACATTAATAAAATATCCACAAAACGTGCTTTCCTCACAATACCTAACCTTATCTAACCTAACCATCACCGAAGTCAGAGAATTCGACATTGCCAAAATATCCACAAAAAGTTCTTATCATACCAAACCTCACCCATCTGAATCCAACCATCACGGAAACCAAAGAATTGGACATTGCGAAAATATCCACAAAACGTGCTTACCTCACAATACCTAACCCAACCTAACCTTACCATCACCGAAGTCAGAGAATTCAACATTGCCAAAATATCCACAAAAAGTTCATACCCCACCAAACCTCACCCATCTGAACCTAACCATCACCGAAATCGAAGAATTGGACATTGCCAAAATATCCACAAAACGTGCTAACCTCACAATACCTAACCCAACCTAACCTAACAATCACTAAAGTCAGAGAATTCGACATTGCCAAAATATCCACAAAAAGTTCTTATCCTACCAAACCTCACCCATCTGAACCTAACCTTCACCGAAATCAAAGAATTGGACATTGCTTAAATATCCACAAAACGTGCTTACTTCACAATACCTAACCCAACCTAACCTAACCATCACTGAATTCAGAGAATTCGACATTGCCAAAATATCCACAAAAAGTTCTTATCCTACCAAACCTCACCCATCTGAACCTAACCATCACCTAAATCAAAGAATTGGACATTAATAAAATATCCACAAAACGTGCTTACCTCACAATACCTAACCCAACCTAACCTAACCATCACCGAAGTCAGAGAATTCCACATTGCCAAAATATCCACAAAAAGTTCTTATCCTACCAAACCTCACCCATCTGAACCTAACCTTCACCGAAATCAAAGAATTGGACATTGCTAAAATATCCACAAAACGTGCTTACTTCACAATACCTAACCCAACCTAACCTAACCATCACCGAAGTCAGAGAATTCGACATTGCCAAAATATCCACAAAAAGTTCTTATCCTACCAAACCTCACCCATCTGAACCTTACCATCACCGAAATCAAAGAATTAAACATTGCAAAAATATCCACAAAACGTGCTTACCTCACAATACCTAGCCCAACATAACCCAACCATGACCGAAGTCAGAGAATTCGACATTGCCAAAATATTTACAAAAAGTTCTTATCCAACCAAACCTCACCCATCTGAACCTAACCTTCACCGAAATCAAAGAATTGGTCATTGCTTAAATATCCACAAAACGTGCTTACCTCACAATACCTAACCCAACCTAACCTAACCATCACGGAATTCAGAGAATTCGACATTGCCAAAATATCCACAAAAAGTTCTTATCCTACCAAACCTCACCCATCTGAACCTAACCATCACCTAAATCAAAGAATTGGACATTAATTAAATATCCACAAAACGTGCTTACCTCACAATACCTAACCCAACCTAACCTAACCATCACCGAAGTCAGAGAATTCCACATTGGCAAAATATCCACAAAAAGTTCTTATCCTACCAAACCTCACCCATCTGAACCTTACCATCACCGAAATCAAAGAATTAAACATAGCAAAATCATCCACAAAACGTGCTTACCTCAAAATACCTAACCCAACCGTACCTAACTATCACCGAAGTCAGAGAATTCGACATTGCCAAAATATCCACAAAAAGTTCTTATCCTACCAAACCTCACCCATCTGAACCTTACCATCACCGAAATCAAAGAGATAAACATAGCAAAAATATCCACAAAACGTGCTTACCTCACAATACCTAACCCAACCTAACCTAACCATCACCGAAGTCAGAGAATTCGACATTGCCAAAATATCCACAAAAAGTTCTTATCCTACCAAACCTCACCCATCTGAACCTTACCATCACCGAAATCAAAGAATTGAACATTGCAAAAATATCCACAAAACGTGCTTACCTCACAATACCTAACCCAACCTAACCTAACCATCACCGAAGTCAGAGAATTCCACATTGGCAAAATATCCACAAAAAGTTCTTATCCTACCAAACCTCACCCATCTGAACCTTACCATCACCGAAATCAAAGAATTAAACATAGCAAAAATATCCACAAAACGTGCTTACCTCACAATACCTTACCCAACCTAACCTAACCATCACCGAAGTCAGAGAATTCGACATTACCAAAATATCCACAAAACGTGCTTACCTCACAATACCTAACCCAACCTAACCTAACCATCACTGAAGTCAGAGAATTCGACATTGCCAAAATATCCACAAAAAGTGCTTATCCTACCAAACCTCACCCATCTGAACCTAACCATCACCTAAATCAAAGAATTGGACATTAATAAAATATCCAAAAAACGTGCTTACCTCACAATACCTAACCCAACCTAACCTAACCATCACCGAAGTCAGAGAATTCGACATTGCCAAAATATCCACAAAAAGTTCTTATCCTACCAAACCTCACCCATCTGAACCTTACCATCACCGAAATCAAAGAATTGAACATTGCAAAAATATCCACAAAACGTGCTTACCTCACAATACCTAACCCAACATAACCTAACCATCACCGAAGTCAGAGAATTCGACATTGCCAAAATATCCACAAAAAGTTCTTATCCTACCAAACCTCACCCATCTGAACCTAACCTTCACTGAAATCAAAGAATTGGACATTGCTAAAATATCCACAAAACGTGCTTACTTCACAATACCTAACCCAACCTAACCTAACCATCACTGAATTCAGAGAATTCGACATTGCCAAAATATCCACAAAAAGTTCTTATCCTACCAAACCTCACCCATCTGAACCTAACCATCACCTAAATCAAAGAATTGGACATTATTAAAATATCTACAAAACGTGCTTACCTCACAATACCTAACCCAACCTAACCTAACCATCACCGAAGTCAGAGAATTCGACATTGCCAAAATATCCACAAAAAGTTCTTATCCTACCAAACCTCACCCATCTGAACCTTACCATCACCGAAATCAAAGAATTGGACATTATTAAAATATCCACAAAACGTGCCCACCTCACAATACCTAACCCAACCTAACCTAACCATCACCGAAGTCAGAGAATTCGACATTGCCAAAATATCCACAAAAAGTTCTTATCCTACATAACCTCACCCATCTGAACGTTACCATCACCGAAATCAAAGAATTGGACATTGCTTAACTATCCACAAAACGTGCTTACCTAGCAATACCTAACCCAACCTAACCTAACCATCACCTAAATCAAAGAATTGGACATTATTAAAATATCTACAAAACGTGCTTACCTCACAATACCTAACCCAACCTAACCTAACCATCACCGAAGTCAGAGAATTCGACATTGCCAAAATATCCACAAAAAGTTCTTATCCTACCAAACCTCACCCATCTGAACCTTACCATCACCGAAATCAAAGAATTGGACATTATTAAAATATCCACAAAACGTGCCCACCTCACAATACCTAACCCAACCTAACCTAACCATCACCGAAGTCAGAGAATTCGACATTGCCAAAATATCCACAAAAAGTTCTTATCCTACATAACCTCACCCATCTGAACGTTACCATCACCGAAATCAAAGAATTGGACATTGCTTAACTATCCACAAAACGTGCTTACCTAGCAATACCTAACCCAACCTAACCTAACCATCACCGAAGTCAGAGAATTCCACATTGGCAAAATATCCACAAAAAGTTCTTATCCTACCAAACGTCACCCATCTGAACCTTACCATCACCGAAATCAAAGAATTAAACATAGCAAAAATATCCACAAAACGTGCTTACCTCACAATACCTAACCCAACCTAACCTAACCATCACCGAAGTCAGAGAATTCCACATTGGCAAAATATCCACAAAAAGTTCTTATCCTACCAAACCTCACCCATCTGAACCTAACCATCACCAAAATCAAAGAAATGGACATTGCGAAAATATCCAAAAAACGTGCTTACCTCACAATACCTAACCCAACCTAACCTAACCATCACCGAAGTCAGAGAATTCGATATTGCCAAAATATCCACAAAAAGTTCTTATCCTACATAACCTCACCCATCTGAACCTAACCATCACCGAAATTAAAAAATTGGACAATAATAAAATATCCACAAAACGCGCTTACCTCACAATACCTAACCCAACCTAACCTAACCATCACTGAAGTCAGAGAGTTCGACATTGCCAAAATATCCACAAAAAGTTTTTATCCTACCAAACCTCACCCATCTGAACCTAACCATCACCGAAATTAAAAAATTGGACAATAATAAAATATCCACAAAACGTGCTTACCTCACAATGCCTAACCCAACCTAACCTAACCATCACTGAAGTCAGAGAGTTCGACATTGCCAAAATATCCACAAAAAGTTCTTATCCTACCAAACCTCACCCATCTGAACCTAACCATCACCGAAATCAAAGAATTGGACATTAATAAAATATCCACAATACGTGCTTACCTCACAATACCTAACCCAACCTAACCTAACCATCACCGAAGTCAGATAATTCGACATTGCCAAAATATCCACAAAAAGTTCTTATCCTACCAAACCTCACCCATCTGAACCTTACCATCACCGAAATCAAAGAATTAAACATTGCTTAAATATCCACAAAACGTGCTTACCTTACAATACCTAACCCAACCTAACCTAACCATCACCGAAGTCAGAAAATTCAACATTGCCAAAATATCCACAAAAAGTTCATACCCCACCAAACCTCACCCATCTGAACCTAACCATCACCAAAATCGAAAAATTATAAAATTGCCAAAATATCCACAAAACGTGCTTACCTCACAATACCTAACCCAACCTAACCTAACCATCACCCAAGTCAGAGAATTCGACATTGCCAAAATATCCACAAAAAGTTCCTTTCCTACATAATCTCACCCATCTGAACCTAACCATCACCGAAATCAAAGAATAAGACATTGCTAAAATATCCACAAAACGTGCTTACCTTACAATACCTAACCCAACCTAACCTAACCATCACCGAAGTCAGAAAATTCAACATTGCCAAAATATCCACAAAAAGTTCATACCCCACAAAACCTCACCCATCTGAACCTAACCATCACCGAAATCGAAGAATTGGACATCGCCAAAATATCCACAAAACGTGCATACCTTACAATACCTAACCCAACCTAACCTAACCATCACCGAAGTCAGAGAATTCGACATTGCCAAAATATCCACAAAAAGTTCTTATCCTACATAACCTCACCCATCTGAACCTAACCATCACCGAAATCAAAGAATTAGACATTGCTAAAATATCCACAAAAAGTTCTTATCCTACATAACCTCACCCATCTGAACCTAACCATCACCGAAATCAAAGAATTAGACATTGCTAAAATATCCACAAAACGTGCTTACCTTACAATACCTAACCCAACCTAACCTAACCATCACCGAAGTCAGAAAATTCAACATTGCCAAAAAATCCACAAAAAGTTCATACCCCACCAAACCTCACACATCTGAACCTAACCATCACCGAAATCAAAGAATTGGACATTAATAAAATATCCACAAAACGTGCTTACCTCACAATACCTAAACCAACCTAACATAACCATCACCGAAGTCAGAGAATTCGACATTGCCAAAATATCCACAAAAAGTTCTTATCCTACAT
The DNA here is from genome assembly GCF_051622035.1 of Arctopsyche grandis. Taxonomy (NCBI): domain Eukaryota; kingdom Metazoa; phylum Arthropoda; class Insecta; order Trichoptera; family Hydropsychidae; genus Arctopsyche; species Arctopsyche grandis. The sequence continues at coordinate 33,594,011 of NC_135361.1, forward strand.
AACCTCACCCATCTGAACGTAACCATCAACGAAATCAAATAATTGGACATTGCTTAAATATCCACAAAACGTTCTTACCTAACAATACCTAACCCAACCTAACCTAACCATCACCGAAGTCAGAAAATTCAACATTGCCAAAATATCCACAAAAAGTTCATACCCCACCAAACCTCACCCATCTGAACCTAACCATCACCAAAATCAAAGAAATGGACATTGCGAAAATATCCAAAAAACGTGCTTACCTCACAATACCTAACCCAACCTAACCTAACCATCACCGAAGTCAGAAAATTCAACATTGCCAAAATATCCACAAAAAGTTCATACCCCACCAAACCTCACCCATCTGAACCTTACCATCACCGAAATCGAAGAATTGGACATTGCCAAAATATCCACAAAACGTGCTTACCTTACAATACCTAACCCAACCTAACCTAACCATCACCGAAGTCAGAGAATTCGACATTGCCAAAATATCCACAAAAAGTTCTTATCCTACATAACCTCACCCATCTGAACCTAACCATCACCGAAATCAAAGAATTAGACATTGCTAAAATATCCACAAAAAGTTCTTATCCTACATAACCTCACCCATCTGAACCTAACCATCACCGAAATCAAAGAAATAGACATTGCTAAAATATCCACAAAACGTGCTTACCTTACAATACCTAACCCAACCTAACCTAACCATCACCGAAGTCAGAAAATTCAACATTGCCAAAAAATCCACAAAAAGTTCATACCCCACCAAACCTCACACATCTGAACCTCACCATCACCGAAATCAAAGAATTGGACATTAATAAAATATCCACAAAACGTGCTTACCTCACAATACCTAAACCAACCTAACATAACCATCACCGAAGTCAGAGAATTCGACATTGCCAAAATATCCACAAAAAGTTCTTATCCTACATAACCTCACCCATCTGAACGTAACCATCAACGAAATCAAATAATTGGACATTGCTTAAATATCCACAAAACGTTCTTACCTAACAATACTTAACCCAACCTAACCTAACCATCACCGAAGTCAGAAAATTCAACATTGCCAAAATATCCACAAAAAGTTCATACCCCACCAAACCTCACCCATCTGAACCTAACCATCACTGCAATCGAAGAATTGGACATTGCCAAAATATCCACAGAACGTGCTTACCTCACAATACCTAACCCAACCTAACCTAACCATCACTGAAGTCAGAGAATTCGACATTGCCAAAATATCCACAAAAAGTTCTTATCCTACCAAACCTCACCCATCTGAACCTAACCATCACCGAAATCAAAGAATTGGACATTAATAAAATATCCACAAAACGTGCTTACCTCACAATACCTAAACCAACCTAACATAACCATCACCGAAGTCAGAGAATTCGACATTGCCAAAATATCCACAAAAAGTTCTTATCCTACATAACCTCACCCATCTGAACGTAACCATCAACGAAATCAAATAATTGGACATTGCTTAAATATCCACAAAACGTTCTTACCTAACAATACTTAACCCAACCTAACCTAACCATCACCGAAGTCAGAAAATTCAACATTGCCAAAATATCCACAAAAAGTTCATACCCCACCAAACCTCACCCATCTGAACCTAACCATCACTGCAATCGAAGAATTGGACATTGCCAAAATATCCACAAAACGTGCTTACCTCACAATACCTAACCCAATCTAACCTAACCATCACCAAAGTCAGAGAATTCGACATTGCCAAAATATCCACAAAAAGTTCTTAGGTTGGGTTAGGTTTGGTGAAGTTAGCGAGTTTTGTGTGTATTTTTAATATGTGGATATTTTTGCATTGTCGAATTCTTTGACTTCGGTGACGGTTAGGTTGGGTTGGGTTAGGTTTGGTGAGGTAAGCGAGATTTGTGTTAATCTTAAAAACTCGAGTTCTTTGATTTCGGTGTTGGATAGGTTAGGTTGGGTTGGGTATGGTGAGGTAAGCGAGTTTTGTGTATATTTTTGCAATGTCAAATTCTCTGATTTCGGTGACGGTTAGGTTGGGTTGGGTTAGGTTTGGTGAGGTTAGCGAGATTTGTGTAAATCATACAATCCCGAATTCTTTGATTTCGGTGATGGTTAGGTTAGGTTGGGTTAGGTTTGGTGAGGTAAGCGGGTTTTGGGTATATTTTTGCATTGTCGAATTCTTTGATTTCGGTGATAGTAAGTCTAGGTTGGGTTAGGTTTGGTGAGGTTAGCGAGTTTTGTGTATATTTTTGCATTGTCGAATTCTTTTATTTCGGTGATAGTTAGGCTAGGTTGGGTTAGGTGTGGTGAGGTTAGCAAGTTTTGTGTTTATTTTTGCAATGTCGAATTCTTTGATTTCGGTGATGTTTAGGTTAGGTTGGGTTAGGTTTCGTGAGGTAAGCGAGTTTTGTGTATATTTTTGCAATGTCGAATTCTTTGATTTCGGTGACGGTTAGGTTGGGTTGGGTTAGGTTTTGTAAGGTTAGCGAGTTTTTTGTATATTTTTGCACCATCGAATTCTTTGATTTCGAAGATGGTTATGTTAGGTTGGGATAGGTTTGGTAAGGTTAGCGAGTTTTGTGTATATTTTTACAATGTCGAATTCTTTGAATTCGGTAATGGGTAGGTTAGGTTATGTTAGGATTGGTGAGGTAAGCGAGATTTGTGTATATTTTTGCATTGTCGAATTCTTTGATTTCGGTGATAGTTAGGCTAGGTTGGGTTAGGTTTGGTGAGGTAAGCGAGATTTGTGTAAATCATACAATCTCGAATTCTTTGATTTCGGTGATGGTTAGGTTAGGTTTGGTTAGGTTTGGTGAGGTAAGCGGGTTTTGGGTATATTTTTGCATTGTCGAATTCTTTGATTTCGGTGATGGTAAGGTTAGGTTGGGTTAGGTTTGGTGAGGTAAGCGAGTTTTGTTTAAATTTTAAAATCTCGAATTCTTTGATTTCGGTGATGGTTAGGTTAGGTTAAGTTAGGTTTGGTGAGTTAAGCGAGTTTCGTGTATATTTTTGCAATGTCGAATTCTTTGATTTCGGTGATGGTTAGGTTAGGCTGGGTTAGATTTGGTGAGGTAAGCGGGTTTTGTGTATATTTTTGCGATGTCGAATTCTTTGATTTCGGTGATAGTTAGGCTAGGTTGGGTTAGGTTTGGTGAGGTTAGCGAGTTTTGTTTAAATTTTAAAATCTCGAATTCTTTGATTTCGGTGATGGTTAGGTTAGGTTGGGTTAGATTTGGTGAGGTAAGCAGGTTTTGTGTATATTTTTGCGATGTCGAATTCTTTGATTTCGGTGATAGTTAGGCTAGGTTGGGTTAGGTTTGGTGAGGTTAGCGAGTTTTGTGTTTATTTATGCAATGTCGAATTCTTTGATTTCGGTGACGGTTAGGTTGGGTTAAGTTAGGTTTGGTGAGGTTATCGAGTTTTGTGTATATTTTTGCAATGTCGAATTCTTTGATTTCGGTGACGGTTAGGTTGGGTTGGGTTAGGTTTGGTGAGGTTAGCGAGCTTGTGTCATCTTAAAAACTCGAGTTCTTTGATTTCGTTGATCGTTAAGTTAGGTTGGGTTAGGTTTGGTGAGTGAACCGAGTTTCGTGTATATTTTTGCAATGTCGAATTCTTTGATTTCGGTGATGCTAAGGTTAGGTTGGGTTAGGTTGAGTGAGGTAAGCGAGTTTTGTGTATATTTTTGCAATCTCGAATTCTTTGATTTCGGTGATGGTTAGGTAAGGTTGGGTTAGGTTTGGTGAGGTAAGCGAGTTTTGTTTAAATTTTAAAATCTCGAATTCTTTGATTTCGGTGATGGTTAGGATGGGTTGGGTTAGATTTGGTGAGGTAAGCGGGTTTTGTGTATATTTTTGCGATGTCGAATTCTTTGATTTCGGTGATAGTAAGGCTAGGTTGGGTTAGGTTTGGTGAGGTTAGCGAGTTTTGTGTTTATTTTTAAAATGTCGAATTCTTTGATTTCGGTGATGGTTAGGTTAGGTTAAGTAAGGTTTGGTGAGTTAAGCGAGTTTCGTGTATATTTTTGCAATGTCGAATTCTTTGATTTCGGTGATAGTAAGTCTAGGTTGGGTTAGGTTTGGTGAGGTTAGCGAGTTTTGTGTATATTTTTGCATTGTCGAATTCTTTTATTCCGGTGATAGTTAGGCTAGGTTGGGTTAGGTGTGGTGAGGTTAGCAAGTTTTGTGTTTATTTTTGCAATGTCGAATTCTTTGATTTCGGTGATGTTTAGGTTAGGTTGGGTTAGGTTTCGTGAGGTAAGCGAGTTTTGTGTATATTTTTGCAATGTCGAATTCTTTGATTTCGGTGACGGTTAGGTTGGGTTGGGTTAGGTTTTGTAAGGTTAGCGAGTTTTTTGTATATTTTTGCACCATCGAATTCTTTGATTTCGAAGATGGTTATGTTAGGTTGGGATAGGTTTGGTAAGGTTAGCGAGTTTTGTGTATATTTTTACAATGTCGAATTCTTTGAATTCGGTAATGGGTAGGTTAGGTTATGTTAGGATTGGTGAGGTAAGCGAGATTTGTGTATATTTTTGCATTGTCGAATTCTTTGATTTCGGTGATAGTTAGGCTAGGTTGGGTTAGGTTTGGTGAGGTTAGCGAGATTTGTGTAAATCATACAATCTCGAATTCTTTGATTTCGGTGATGGTTAGGTTAGGTTTGGTTAGGTTTGGTGAGGTAAGCGGGTTTTGGGTATATTTTTGCATTGTCGAATTCTTTGATTTCGGTGATGGTAAGGTTAGGTTGGGTTAGGTTTGGTGAGGTAAGCGAGTTTTGTTTAAATTTTAAAATCTCGAATTCTTTGATTTCGGTGATGGTTAGGTTAGGTTAAGTTAGGTTTGGTGAGTTAAGCGAGTTTCGTGTATATTTTTGCAATGTCGAATTCTTTGATTTCGGTGATGGTTAGGTTAGGTTGGGTTAGATTTGGTGAGGTAAGCGGGTTTTGTGTATATTTTTGCGATGTCGAATTCTTTGATTTCGGTGATAGTTAGGCTAGGTTGGGTTAGGTTTGGTGAGGTTAGCGAGTTTTGTTTAAATTTTAAAATCTCGAATTCTTTGATTTCGGTGATGGTTAGGTTAGGTTGGGTTAGATTTGGTGAGGTAAGCGGGTTTTGTGTATATTTTTGCGATGTCGAATTCTTTGATTTCGGTGATAGTTAGGCTAGGTTGGGTTAGGTTTGGTGAGGTTAGCGAGTTTTGTGTTTATTTATGCAATGTCGAATTCTTTGATTTCGGTGACGGTTAGGTTGGGTTAAGTTAGGTTTGGTGAGGTTATCGAGTTTTGTGTATATTTTTGCAATGTCGAATTCTTTGATTTCGGTGACGGTTAGGTTGGGTTGGGTTAGGTTTGGTGAGGTTAGCGAGCTTGTGTCATCTTAAAAACTCGAGTTCTTTGATTTCGTTGATCGTTAAGTTAGGTTGGGTTAGGTTTGGTGAGTGAACCGAGTTTCGTGTATATTTTTGCAATGTCGAATTCTTTGATTTCGGTGATGCTAAGGTTAGGTTGGGTTAGGTTGAGTGAGGTAAGCGAGTTTTGTGTATATTTTTGCAATCTCGAATTCTTTGATTTCGGTGATGGTTAGGTAAGGTTGGGTTAGGTTTGGTGAGGTAAGCGAGTTTTGTTTAAATTTTAAAATCTCGAATTCTTTGATTTCGGTGATGGTTAGGTTAGGTTGGGTTAGATTTGGTGAGGTAAGCGGGTTTTGTGTATATTTTTGCGATGTCGAATTCTTTGATTTCGGTGATAGTAAGGCTAGGTTGGGTTAGGTTTGGTGAGGTTAGCGAGTTTTGTGTTTATTTTTAAAATGTCGAATTCTTTGATTTCGGTGATGGTTAGGTTAGGTTGGGTTAGGTTTAGTGAGGCAAGCGAGTTTTGTGTATATTTTTGCAATGTCGAATTCTTTGATTTCGGTGACGGTTAGGTTGGGTTGGGTTAGGTTTGGTGAGGTTAGCGAGTTTTGTGTAAATCTTAAAAACTCGAGTTCTTTGATTTCGTTGATCGTTAAGTTAGGTTGGGTTAGGTTTGGTGAGTTAAGCGAGTTTCGTGTATATTTTTGCAATGTCGAATTCTTTGATTTCGGTGATGGTTAGGTTAGGTTGGGTTAGATTTGGTGAGGTAAGCGGGTTTTGTGTATATTTTTGCGATGTCGAATTCTTTGATTTCGGTGATAGTTAGGCTAGGTTGGGTTAGGTTTGGTGAGGTTAGCGAGTTTTGTGTTTATTTTTAAAATGTCGAATTCTTTGATTTCGGTGATGGTTAGGTAAGGTTGGGTTAGGTTTAGTGAGGGAAGCGAGTTTTGTGTATATTTTTGCAATGTCGAATTCTTTGATTTCGGTGATGGTTAGGTTAGGTTGGGTTAGGTTTAGTGAGGTTAGCGAGTTTTGTGTATATTTTTGCAATCTCGAATTCTTTGATTTCGGTGATGGTTAGGTTAGGTTGGGTTAGGTTTGGTGAGGTTAGCGAGTTTTGTGTATATTTTTGCAATGTCGAATTTTTTGATTTCGGTGACGGTTAGGTTGGGTTGGGTTAGGTTTGGTGAGGTTAGCGAGTTTTGTGTAAATCTAAAAAACTCGAGTTCTTTGATTTCGATAATCGTTAAGTTAGGTTGGGTTAGGTTTGGTGAGTGAAGCGAGTTTCGTGTATATTTTTGCAATGTCGAATTCTTTGATTTCGGTGATGGTAAGGCTAGGTTGGGTGAGGGTTGGTTAGGTTAGCGAGTTTTGTGTATATTTTTGCATTGTCGAATTCTTTGTTTTCGGTGATGGTTAGGTTAGGTTAAGTTAGGTTTAGTGAGGTAAGCGAGTTTTGTATATATTTTTGCAATGTCGAATTCTTTGATTTCGGTGACGGTTAGGTTGGGTTGGGTTAGGTTTGGTGAGGTAAGCGAGTTTTGGCTAAATCTTAAAAACTCGAGTTCTTTGATTTCGTTGATCGTTAAGTTAGGTTGGGTGAGGTTTGGTGAGTGAAGCAAATTTCGTGTATATTTTTGCAATGTCGAATTATTTGATTTCGGTGATGGTTGGGTTAGGTTGGGTTAGGTTTAGTGAGGTAAGCGAGTCTTGTGTATATTTTTGCAATCTCGAATTCTTTGATTTCGGTGATGGTTAGGTTAGGTTGGGTTAGTTTTGGTGAGTAAAGCGAGTTTTGTTTAAATTTAAAAGTCTCGAATTCTTTGATTTCGGTGATAGTTAGGTTAGGTTGGGTTAGGTTTTGTGAGGTTAGCGGGTTTTGTGTATATTTTTGCATTGTCGAATTCTTTGTTTTCGGTGATAGTGAGGCTAGGTTGGGTTAGGTTTGGTGAGGTTAGCGAGTTTTGTGTTTATTTTTGCAATGTCGAATTTTTTGATTTCGGTGAGGGTTAGGTTAGGTTGGGTTAGGTTTAGTGAGGTAAGCGAGTTTGGTGTATATTTTTGCAATGTCGAATTCTTTGATTTCGGTGACGGTTAGGTTGGGTTGGGTTAGGTTTGGTGAGGTTAGCGAGTTTTGTGTCATCTTAAAAACTCGAGTTCTTTGATTTCGTTGATCGTTAAGTTAGGTTGGGTTAGGTTTGGTGAGTGAAGCGAGTTTCGTGTATATTTTTGCAATGTCGAATTCTTTGATATCGGTGATGGCTAGGTTAGGTTGGGTTAGGTTGAGTGAGGTAAGCGAGTTTTGTGAATATTTTTGCAATCTCGAATTCTTTGATTTCGGTGATGGTTAGGTTAGGTTGGGTGAGGTTTGGTGAGGTAAGCGGGTTTTGGGTATATTTTTGCATTGTCGAATTCTTTGATTTCGGTGATGGTTAGGTAAGGTTGGGTTAGGTTAAGTGAGGTAAGCGAGTTTTGTGTATATTTTTGCAATGTCGAATTCTTTGATTTCGGTGATGGTTAGGTTAGGTTGGGTTAGGTTTAGTGAGGTAAGCGAGTTTTGTGTATATTTTTGCAATGACGAATTCTTTGATTTCGGTGGCGGTTAGGTTGGGTTGGGTTAGGTTTGGTGAGGTTAGCGAGTTTTGTGTCATCTTAAAAACTCGAGTTCTTTGATTTCGTTGATCGTTAAGTTAGGTTGGGTTAGGTTTGGTGAGTTAAGCGAGTTTCGTGTATATTTTTGCAATGTCGAATTCTTTGATTTCGGTGATGGTTAGGTTAGGTTGGGTTAAATTTGGTGAGGTAAGCGGGTTTTGTGTATATTTTTGCGATGTCGAATTCTTTGATTTCGGTAATAGTTAGGCTAGGTTGGGTTAGGTTTGGTGAGGTGAGCGAGTTTTGTGTTTATTTTTAAAATGTCGAATTCTTTGATTTCGGTGATGGTTAGGTAAGGTTGGGTTAGGTTTAGTGAGGGAAGCGAGTTTTGTGTATATTTTTGCAATGTCGAATTCTTTGATTTCGGTGATGGTTAGGTTAGGTTGGGTTAGGTTTAGTGAGGTAAGCGAGTTTTGTGTATATTTTTGCAATCTCGAATTCTTTGATTTCGGTGATGGTTAGGTTAGGTTGGGTTAGGTTTGGTGAAGTTAGCGAGTTTAATGTATATTTTTGCAATGTCGAATTCTTTGATTTTGGTGATGGTTAGGTTAGGTTGGGTTAGGTTTGGTGAGGTTAGCGAGTTTTGTGTATATTTTTGCAATGTCGAATTTTTTGATTTCGGTGACGGTTAGGTTGGGTTGGGTTAGGTTTGGTGAGGTTAGCGAGTTTTGTGTAAATCTTAAAAACTCGAGTTCTTTGATTTCGTTGATCGTTAAGTTAGGTTGGGTTAGGTTTGGTGAGTTAAGCGAGTTTCGTGTATCTTTTTGCAATGTCGAATTCTTTGATTTCGGTGATGGTTAGGTTAGGTTGGGTTAGCTTTAGTGAGGTAAGCGAGTTTTATGTATATTTTTGCAATCTCGAATTCTTTGATTTCGGTGATGGTTAGGTTAGGTTGGGTTAGGTTTGGTGAAGTTAGCGAGTTTATTGTATATTTTTGCAATGTCGAATTCTTTGATTTCGGTGATGGTTAGGTTAGGTTGGGTTAGGTTTGGTGAGGTAAGCGAGTTTTGTGTATATTCTTGCAATGTCGAATTTTTTGATTTCGGTGACGGTTAGGTTGGGTTGGGTTAGGTTTGGTGAGGTTAGCGAGTTTTGTGTACATCTTTAAAACTCGAGTTCTTTGATTTCGTTGATCGTTAAGTTAGGTTGGGTTAGGTTTGGTGAGTGAAGCGAGTTTCGTGTATATTTTTGCAATGTCGAATTCTTTGATATCGGTGATGGTTAGGTTAGGTTGGGTTAGGTTGAGTGAGGTAAGCGAGTTTTGTGAATATTTTTGCAATCTCGAATTCTTCGATTTCGGTGATGGTTAGGTTAGGTTGGGTGAGGTTTGGTGAGGTAAGCGGGTTTTGGGTATATTTTTGCAATGTCGAATTCTTTGATTTCGGTGATGGTTAGGTTAGGTTGGGTTTAGGTTTAGTGAGGTAAACGAGTTTTGTGTATATTTTTGCAATGTCGAATTCTTTGATTTCGGTGGCGGTTAGGTTGGGTTGGGTTAGGTTTGGTGAGGTTAGCGAGTTTTGTGTCATCTTAAAAACTCGAGTTCTTTGATTTCGTTGATCGTTAAGTTAGGTTGGGTTAGGTTTGGTGAGTTAAGCGAGTTTCGTGTATATTTTTGCAATGTCGAATTCTTTGATTTCGGTGATGGTTAGGTTAGGTTGGGTTAGATTTGGTGAGGTAAGCGGGTTTTGTGTATATTTTTGCGATGTCGACTTCTTTGATTTCGGTAATAGTTAGGCTAGGTTGGGTTAGGTTTGGTGAGGTGAGCGAGTTTTGTGTTTATTTTTAAAATGTCGAATTCTTTGATTTCGGTGATGGTTAGGTAAGGTTGGGTTAGGTTTAGTGAGGGAAGCGAGTTTTGTGTATATTTTTGCAATGTCGAATTCTTTGATTTCGGTGATGGTTAGGTTAGGTTGGGTTAGGTTTAGTGAGGTAAGCGAGTTTTGTGTATATTTTTGCAATCTCGAATTCTTTGATTTCGGTGATGGTTAGGTAAGGTTGGGTTAGGTTTGGTGAGGTAAGCGAGTTTTGTTTAAATTTTAAAATCTCGAATTCTTTGATTTCGGTGATGGTTAGGTTAGGTTGGGTTAGATTTGGTGAGGAAAGCGGGTTTTGTGTATATTTTTGCGATGTCGAATTCTTTGATTTCGGTGAAAGTTAGGCTAGGTTGGGTTAGGTTTGGTGAGGTTAGCGAGTTTTGTGTTTATTTTTGCAATGTCGAATTCTTTGATTTCGGTGACGGTTAGGTTGGGTTAAGTTAGGTTTGGTGAGGTTATCGAGTTTTGTGTATATTTTTGCAATGTCGAATTCTTTGATTTCGGTGACGGTTAGGTTGGGTTGGGTTAGGTTTGGTGAGGTTAGCGAGCTTGTGTCATCTTAAAAACTCGAGTTCTTTGATTTCGTTGATCGTTAAGTTAGGTTGGGTTAGGTTTGGTGAGTGAACCGAGTTTCGTGTATATTTTTGCAATGTCGAATTCTTTGATTTCGGTGATGCTAAGGTTAGGTTGGGTTAGGTTGAGTGAGGTAAGCGAGTTTTGTGTATATTTTTGCAATGTCGAATTCTTTGATTTCGGTGACGGTTAGGTTGGGTTGGGTAAGGTTTAGTGAGGTTAGCGAGTTTTGTGTAAATCTTAAAAACTCGAGTTCTTTGATTTCGTTGATCGTTAAGTTAGGTTGGGTTAGGTTTGGTGAGTTAAGCGAGTTTCGTGTATATTTTTGCAATGTCGAATTCTTTGATTTCGGTGACGGTTAGGTTGGGTTGGGTAAGGTTTGGTGAGGTTAGCGAGTTTTGTGTAAATCTTAAAAACTCGAGTTCTTTGATTTCGTTGATCGTTAAGTTAGGTTGGGTTAGGTTTGGTGAGTGAAGCGAGTTTCGTGTATATTTTTGCAATGTCGAATTCTTTGATTTCGGTGATGGTTAGGTTAGGTTGGGTTAGGTTGAGTGAGGTAAGCGAGTTTTGTGAATATTTTTGCAATCTCGAATTCTTTGATTTCGGTGATGGTTAGGTTAGGTTGGGTGAGGTTTGGTGAGGTAAGCGAGTTTTGTTTTAATTTTTATATCTCGAATTCTTTGATTTCGGTGATGGTTAGGTTAGGTTGGGTTAGGTTTGGTGAGTTAAGCGAGTTTCGAGTATATTTTTGCAATGTCGAATTCTTTGATTTCGGTGACGGTTAGGTTGGGTTGGGTTAGGTTTGGTGAGGTTAGCGAGTTTTGTGTAAATCTTAAAAACTCGAGTTCTTTGATTTCGTTGATCGTTAAGTTAGTTTGGGTTAGGTTTGGTGAGTTAAGCGAGTTTCGTGTATATTTTTGCAATGTCGAATTCTTTGATTTCGGTGATGGTTAGGTTAGGTTGGGTTAGGTTTGGTGAAGTTAGCGAGTTTAATGTATATTTTTGCAATGTCGAATTCTTTGATTTCGGTGATGGTTAGGTTAGGTTGGGTTAGATTTGGTGAGGTAAGCGGGTTTTGTGTATATTTTTGCGATGTCGAATTCTTTGATTTCGGTGATAGTTAGGCTAGGTTGGGTTAGGTTTGGTGAGGTTAGCGAGTTTTGTGTTTATTTTTAAAATGTCGAATTCTTTGATTTCGGTGATGGTTAGGTAAGGTTGGGTTAGGTTTAGTGAGGGAAGCGAGTTTTGTGTATATTTTTGCAATGTCGAATTCTTTGATTTCGGTGATGGTTAGGTTAGGTTGGGTTAGGTTTAGTGAGGTAAGCGAGTTTTGTGTTTATTTTTGCAATCTCGAATTCTTTGATTTCGGTGATTGTTAGGCTAGGTTGGGTTAGGTTTGGTGAAGTTAGCGAGTTTAATGTATATTTTTGCAATGTCGAATTCTTTGATTTTGGTGATGGTTAGGTTAGGTTGGGTTAGGTTTGGTGAGGTTAGCGAGTTTTGTGTATATTTTTGCAATGTCGAATTTTTTGATTTCGGTGACGGTTAGGTTGGGTTGGGTTAGGTTTGGTGAGGTTAGCGAGTTTTGTGTAAATCTAAAAAACTCGAGTTCTTTGATTTCGATAATCGTTAAGTTAGGTTGGGTTAGGTTTGGTGAGTGAAGCGAGTTTCGTGTATATTTTTGCAATGTCGAATTCTTTGATTTCGGTGATGGTAAGGCTAGGTTGGGTGAGGGTTGGTTAGGTTAGCGAGTTTTGTGTATATTTTTGCATTGTCGAATTCTTTGTTTTCGGTGATGGTTAGGTTAGGTAAAGTTAGGTTTAGTGAGGTAAGCGAGTTTTGTATATATTTTTGCAATGTCGAATTCTTTGATTTCGGTGACGGTTAGGTTGGGTTGGGTTAGGTTTGGTGAGGTAAGCGAGTTTTGTCTAAATCTTAAAAACTCGAGTTCTTTGATTTCGTTGATCGTTAAGTTAGGTTGGGTGAGGTTTGGTGAGTGAAGCAAATTTCGTGTATATTTTTGCAATGTCGAATTATTTGATTTCGGTGATGGTTGGGTTAGGTTGGGTTAGGTTTAGTGAGGTAAGCGAGTCTTGTGTATATTTTTGCAATCTCGAATTCTTTGATTTCGGTGATGGTTTGGTTAGGTTGGGTTAGTTTTGGTGAGTAAAGCGAGTTTTGTTTAAATTTAAAAGTCTCGAATTCTTTGATTTCGGTGATGGTTAGGTTAGGTTGGGTTAGGTTTTGTGAGGTTAGCGGGTTTTGTGTATATTTTTGCATTGTCGAATTCTTTGTTTTCGGTGATAGTGAGGCTAGGTTGGGTTAGGTTTGGTGAAGTTAGCGAGTTTTGTGTATATTTTTGCATTGTCGAATTCTTTTATTTCGGTGATAGTGAGGCTAGGTTGGGTTAGGTTTGGTGGGGTTAGCGAGTTTTGTGTTTATTTTTGCAATGTGGAATTCTTTGATTTCGGTGATGGTTAGGTTAGGTTGGGTTAGATTTGGTGAGGTAAGCGAGTTTTGTGTATATTTTTGCATTGTCGAATTCTTTTATTTTGGTGATAGTGAGGCTAGGTTGGGTTAGGTTTGGTGAGGTTAGCGAGTTTTGTGTATATTTTTGCGATGTCGAATTCTTTGATTTCGGTGACGGTTAGGTTAAGTTGGGTTAGGTTTGGTGAGGTTAGCGAGATTTGTGTAAATCATACAATCTCGAATTCTTTGATTTCGGTGATGGTTAGGTTAGGTTAAGTTAGGTTTGGTGAGTTAAGCGAGTTTCGTGTATATTTTTGCAATGTCGAATTCTTTGATTTCGGTGATGGTTAGGTTAGGTTGGGTTAGATTTGGTGAGATAAGCGGGTTTTGTGTATATTTTTGCGATGTCGAATTCTTTGATTTCGGTGATAGTTAGGCTAGGTTGGGTTAGGTTTGGTGAGGTTAGCGAGTTTTGTGTAAATCTTAAAAACTCGAGTTCTTTGATTTCGTTGATCGTTAAGTTAGGTTGGGTTAGGTTTGGTGAGTTAAGCGAGTTTCGTGTATATTTTTGCAATGTCGAATTCTTTGATTTCGGTGATGGTTAGGTTAGGTTGGGTTAGGTTTAGTGAGGTAAGCGAGTTTTGTGTATATTTTTGCAATCTCGAATTCTTTGATTTCGGTGATGGTAAGGTAAGGTTGGGTTAGGTTTGGTGAGGTAAGCGAGTTTTGTTTAAATTTTAAAATCTCGAATTCTTTGATTTCGGTGATGGTTAGGTTAGGTTGGGTTAGATTTGGTGAGGTAAGCGGGTTTTGTGTATATTTTTGCGATGTCGAATTCTTTGATTTCGGTGATAGTTAGGCTAGGTTGGGTTAGGTTTGGTGAGGTTAGCGAGTTTTGTGTTTATTTTTGCAATGTCGAATTCTTTGATTTCGGTGACGGTTAGGTTGGGTTAAGTTAGGTTTGGTGAGGTTATCGAGTTTTGTGTATATTTTTGCAATGTCGAATTCTTTGATTTCGGTGACGGTTAGGTTGGGTTGGGTTAGGTTTGGTGAGGTTAGCGAGCTTGTGTCATCTTAAAAACTCGAGTTCTTTGATTTCGTTGATCGTTAAGTTAGGTTGGGTTAGGTTTGGTGAGTGAACCGAGTTTTGTGTATATTTTTGCAATCTCGAATTCTTTGATTTCGGTGATGGTTAGGTAAGGTTGGGTTAGGTTTGGTGAGGTAAGCGAGTTTTGTTTAAATTTTAAAATCTCGAATTCTTTGATTTCGGTGATGGTAAGGTTAGGTTGGGTTAGATTTGGTGAGGTAAGCGAGTTTTGTGTGAATCTAAAAAACTCGAGTTCTTTGATTTCGGTGATAGTTAGGCTAGGTTGGGTTAGGTTTGGTGAGGTTAGCGAGTTTTGTGTTTATTTTTAAAATGTCGAATTCTTTGATTTCGGTGATGGTTAGGTTAGGTTGGGTTAGGTTTAGTGAGGCAAGCGAGTTTTGTGTATATTTTTACAATGTCGAATTCTTTGATTTCGGTGACGGTTAGGTTGGGTTGGGTTAGGTTTGGTGAGGTTAGCGAGTTTTGTGTAAATCTTAAAAACTCGAGTTCTTTGATTTCGTTGATCGTTAAGTTAGGTTAGGTTAGGTTTGGTGAGTTAAGCGAGTTTCGTGTATATTTTTGCAATGTCGAAGTCTTTGATTTCGGTGATGGTTAGGTTAGGTTGGGTTAGATTTGGTGAGGTAAGCGGGTTTTGTGTATATTTTTGCGATGTCGAATTCTTTGATTTCGGTGATAGTTAGGCTAGGTATGGTTAGGTTTGGTGAGGTTAGCGAGTTTTGTGTTTATTTTTAAAATGTCGAATTCTTTGATTTCGGTGATGGTTAGGTAAGGTTGGGTTAGGTTTAGTGAGGGAAGCGAGTTTTGTGTATATTTTTGCAATGTCGAATTCTTTGATTTCGGTGATGGTTAGGTTAGGTTGGGTTAGGTTTAGTGAGGTAAGCGAGTTTTGTGTATATTTTTGCAATCTCGAATTCTTTGATTTCGGTGATTGTTAGGTTAGGTTGGGTTAGGTTTGGTGAAGTTAGCGAGTTTAATGTATATTTTTAAAATGTCGAATTCTTTGATTTTGGTGATGGTTAGGTTAGGTTGGGTTAGGTTTGGTGAGGTTAGCGAGTTTTGTGTAAATCTAAAAAACTCGAGTTCTTTGATTTCGATAATCGTTAAGTTAGGTTGGGTTAGGTTTGGTGAGTGAAGCGAGTTTCGTGTATATTTTTGCAATGTCGAATTCTTTGATTTCGGTGATGGTAAGGCTAGGTTGGGTGAGGGTTGGTTAGGTTAGCGAGTTTTGTGTATATTTTTGCATTGTCGAATTCTTTGTTTTCGGTGATGGTTAGGTTAGGTTAAGTTAGGTTTAGTGAGGTAAGCGAGTTTTGTATATATTTTTGCAATGTCGAATTCGTTGATTTCGGTGACGGTTAGGTTGGGTTGGGTTAGGTTTGGTGAGGTAAGCGAGTTTTGTCTAAATCTTAAAAACTCGAGTTCTTTGATTTCGTTGATCGTTAAGTTAGGTTGGGTGAGGTTTGGTGAGTGAAGCAAATTTCGTGTATATTTTTGCAATGTCGAATTATTTGATTTCGGTGATGGTTGGGTTAGGTTGGGTTAGGTTTAGTGAGGTAAGCGAGTCTTGTGTATATTTTTGCAATCTCGAATTCTTTGATTTCGGTGATGGTTAGGTTAGGTTGGGTTAGTTTTGGTGAGTAAAGCGAGTTTTGTTTAAATTTAAAAGTCTCGAATTCTTTGATTTCGGTGATGGTTAGGTTAGGTTGGGTTAGGTTTTGTGAGGTTAGCGGGTTTTGTGTATATTTTTGCATTGTCGAATTCTTTGTTTTCGGTGATAGTGAGGCTAGGTTGGGTTAGGTTTGGTGAGGTTAGCGAGTTTTGTGTATATTTTTGCATTGTCGAATTCTTTTATTTCGGTGATAGTGAGGCTAGGTTGGGTTAGGTTTGGTGGGGTTAGCGAGTTTTGTGTTTATTTTTGCAATGTGGAATTCTTTGATTTCGGTGATCGTTAGGTTAGGTTGGGTTAGATTTGGTGAGGTAAGCGAGTTTTGTGTATATTTTTGCAATGTCGAATTCTTTGATTTCGGAGACGGTTAGGTTGGGTTGGGTTAGGTTTAGTGAGGTAAGCGAGTTTTGTGTATATTTTTGCATTGTCGAATTCTTTTATTTCGGTGATAGTAGGGCTAGGTTGGGTTAGGTTTGGTGAGGTTAGCGAGTTTTGTGTTTATTTTTGCAATGTCGAATTCTTTGATTTCGGTGATGGTTAGGTTAGGTTGGGTTAGGTTAAGTGAGGTAAGCGAGTTTTGTGTATATTTTTGCAATGTCGAATTCTTTGATTTCGGTGACGGTTAGGTTGGGTTGGGTTAGGTTTGGTGAGGTTAGCGAGTTTTGTGTACATCTTTAAAACTCGAGTTCTTTGATTTCGTTGATCGTTAAGTTAGGTTGGGTTAGGTTTGGTGAGTGAACTGAGTTTCGTGTATATTTTTGCAATGTCGAATTCTTTGATTTCGGTGATGCTAAGGTTAGGTTGGGTTAGGTTGAGTGAGGTAAGCGAGTTTTGTGTATATTTTTGCAATCTCGAATTCTTTGATTTCGGTGATGGTTAGGTAAGGTTGGGTTAGGTTTGGTGAGGTAAGCGAGTTTTGTTTAAATTTTAAAATCTCGAATTCTTTGATTTCGGTGATGGTTAGGTTAGGTTGGGTTAGGTTTGGTGAGTTAAGCGAGTTTCGTGTATATTTTTGCAATGTCGAATTCTTTGATTTCGGTGATGGTTAGGTTAGGTTGGGTTAGGTTTGGTGAGGTTAGCGAGCTTGTGTCATCTTAAAAACTCGAGTTCTTTGATTTCGTTGATCGTTAAGTTAGGTTGGGTTAGGTTTGGTGAGTGAACCGAGTTTCGTGTATATTTTTGCAATGTCGAATTCTTTGATTTCGGTGATGCTAAGGTTAGGTTGGGTTAGGTTGAGTGAGGTAAGCGAGTTTTGTTTAAATTTTAAAATCTCGAATTCTTTGATTTCGGTGATGGTTAGGTTAGGTTGGGTTAGATTTGGTGAGGTAAGCGGGTTTTGTTTATATTTTTGCGATGTCGAATTCTTTGATTTCGGTGATAGTTAGGCTAGGTTGGGTTAGGTTTGGTGAGGTTAGCGAGTTTTGTGTATATTTTTGCAATGTCGAATTCTTTGATTTCGGTGACGGTTAGGTTGGGTTGGGTTAGGTTTAGTGAGGCAAGCGAGTTTTGTGTATATTTTTGCAATGTCGAATTCTTTGATTTCGGTGACGGTAAGGTTGGGTTGGGTTAGGTTTGGTGAGGTTAGCGAGTTTTGTGTAAATCTTAAAAACTCGAGTTCTTTGATTTCGTTGATCGTTAAGTTAGGTTGGGTTAGGTTTGGTGAGTTAAGCGAGTTTCGTGTATATTTTTGCAATGTCGAATTCTTTGATTTCGGTGATGGTTAGGTTAGGTTGGGTTAGATTTGGTGAGGTAAGCGGGTTTTGTGTATATTTTTGCGATGTCGAATTCTTTGATTTCGGTGATGGTTAGGTTAGGTTGGGTTAGGTTTGGTGAAGTTAGCGAGTTTAATGTATATTTTTGCAATGTCGAATTCTTTGATTTTGGTGATGGTTAGGTTAGGTTGGGTTATCTTTGGTGAGGTAAGCGAGTTTTGTGTATATTTTTGCAATGTCGAATTTTTTGATTTCGGTGACGGTTAGGTTGGGTTGGGTTAGGTTTGGTGAGGTTAGCGAGTTTTGTGTAAATCTAAAAAACTCGAGTTCTTTGATTTCGATAATCGTTAAGTTAGGTTGGGTTAGGTTTGGTGAGTGAAGCGAGTTTCGTGTATATTTTTGCAATGTCGAATTCTTTGATTTCGGTGATGGTAAGGCTAGGTTGGGTGAGGGTTGGTTAGGTTAGCGAGTTTTGTGTATATTTTTGCATTGTCGAATTCTTTGTTTTCGGTGATGGTTAGGTTAGGTTAAGTTAGGTTTAGTGAGGTAAGCGAGTTTTGTGTATATTTTTGCAATCTCGAATTCTTTGATTTCGGTGATGGTTAGGTAAGGTTGGGTTAGGTTTGGTGAGGTAAGCGAGTTTTGTTTAAATTTTAAAATCTCGAATTCTTTGATTTCGGTGATGGTTAGGTTAGGTTGGGTTAGGTTTGGTGAGTTAAGCGAGTTTCGTGTATATTTTTGCAATGTCGAATTCTTTGATTTCGGTGATGGTTAGGTTAGGTTGGGTTAGGTTTGGTGAGGTTAGCGAGCTTGTGTCATCTTAAAAACTCGAGTTCTTTGATTTCGTTGATCGTTAAGTTAGGTTGGGTTAGGTTTGGTGAGTGAACCGAGTTTCGTGTATATTTTTGCAATGTCGAATTCTTTGATTTCGGTGATGCTAAGGTTAGGTTGGGTTAGGTTGAGTGAGGTAAGCGAGTTTTGTTTAAATTTTAAAATCTCGAATTCTTTGATTTCGGTGATGGTTAGGTTAGGTTGGGTTAGATTTGGTGAGGTAAGCGGGTTTTGTTTATATTTTTGCGATGTCGAATTCTTTGATTTCGGTGATAGTTAGGCAAGGTTGGGTTAGGTTTGGTGAGGTTAGCGAGTTTTGTGTATATTTTTGCAATGTCGAATTCTTTGATTTCGGTGACGGTTAGGTTGGGTTGGGTTAGGTTTAGTGAGGCAAGCGAGTTTTGTGTATATTTTTGCAATGTCGAATTCTTTGATTTCGGTGACGGTAAGGTTGGGTTGGGTTAGGTTTGGTGAGGTTAGCGAGTTTTGTGTAAATCTTAAAAACTCGAGTTCTTTGATTTCGTTGATCGTTAAGTTAGGTTGGGTTAGGTTTGGTGAGTTAAGCGAGTTTCGTGTATATTTTTGCAATGTCGAATTCTTTGATTTCGGTGATGGTTAGGTTAGGTTGGGTTAGATTTGGTGAGGTAAGCGGGTTTTGTGTATATTTTTGCGATGTCGAATTCTTTGATTTCGGTGATGGTTAGGTTAGGTTGGGTTAGGTTTGGTGAAGTTAGCGAGTTTAATGTATATTTTTGCAATGTCGAATTCTTTGATTTTGGTGATGGTTAGGTTAGGTTGGGTTAGGTTTGGTGAGGTTAGCGAGTTTTGTGTATATTTTTGCAATGTCGAATTTTTTGATTTCGGTGACGGTTAGGTTGGGTTGGGTTAGGTTTGGTGAGGTTAGCGAGTTTTGTGTAAATCTAAAAAACTCGAGTTCTTTGATTTCGATAATCGTTAAGTTAGGTTGGGTTAGGTTTGGTGAGTGAAGCGAGTTTCGTGTATATTTTTGCAATGTCGAATTCTTTGATTTCGGTGATGGTAAGGCTAGGTTGGGTGAGGGTTGGTTAGGTTAGCGAGTTTTGTGTATATTTTTGCATTGTCGAATTCTTTGTTTTCGGTGATGGTTAGGTTAGGTTAAGTTAGGTTTAGTGAGGTAAGCGAGTTTTGTGTATATTTTTGCAATCTCGAATTCTTTGATTTCGGTGATGGTGAGGTTAGGTTGGGTTAGGTTTGGTGAAGTTAGCGAGTTTAATGTATATTTTTGCAATGTCGAATTCTTTGATTTTGGTGATGGTTAGGTTAAGTTGGGTTAGGTTTGGTGAGGTTAGCGAGTTTTGTGTATATTTTTGCAATGTCGAATTTTTTGATTTCGGTGACGGTTAGGTTGGGTTGTGTTAGGTTTGGTGAGGTTAGCGAGTTTTGTGTAAATCTAAAAAACTCGAGTTCTTTGATTTCGATAATCGTTAAGTTAGGTTGGGTTAGGTTTGGTGAGTGAAGCGAGTTTCGTGTATATTTTTGCAATGTCGAATTCTTTGATTTCGGTGATGGTAAGGCTAGGTTGGGTGAGGGTTGGTTAGGTTAGCGAGTTTTGTGTATAATTTTGCATTGTCGAATTCTTTGTTTTCGGTGATGGTTAGGTTAGGTTAAGTTAGGTTTAGTGAGGTAAGCAAGTTTTGTATATATTTTTGCAATGTCGAATTCTTTGATTTCGGTGACGGTTAGGTTGGGTTGGGTTAGGTTTGGTGAGGTAAGCGAGTTTTGTCTAAATCTTAAAAACTCGAGTTCTTTGATTTCGTTGATCGTTAAGTTAGGTTGGGTGAGGTTTGGTGAGTGAAGCAAATTTCGTGTATATTTTTGCAATGTCGAATTATTTGATTTCGGTGATGGTTGGGTTAGGTTGGGTTAGGTTTAGTGAGGTAAGCGAGTCTTGTGTATATTTTTGCAATCTCGAATTCTTTGATTTCGGTGATGGTTAGGTTAGGTTGGGTTAGTTTTGGTGAGTAAAGCGAGTTTTGTTTAAATTTAAAAGTCTCGAATTCTTTGATTTCGGTGATGGTTAGGTTAGGTTGGGTTAGATTTGGTGAGGTTAGCGAGCTTGTGTCATCTTAAAAACTCGAGTTCTTTGATTTCGTTGATCGTTAAGTTAGGTTGGGTTAGGTTTGGTGAGTGAACCGAGTTTCGTGTATATTTTTGCAATGTCGAATTCTTTGATTTCGGTGATGCTAAGGTTAGGTTGGGTTAGGTTGAGTGAGGTAAGCGAGTTTTGTTTAAATTTTAAAATCTCGAATTCTTTGATTTCGGTGATGGTTAGGTTAGGTTGGGTTAGATTTGGTGAGGTAAGCGGGTTTTGTTTATATTTTTGCGATGTCGAATTCTTTGATTTCGGTGATAGTTAGGCTAGGTTGGGTTAGGTTTGGTGAGGTTAGCGAGTTTTGTGTATATTTTTGCAATGTCGAATTCTTTGATTTCGGTGACGGTTAGGTTGGGTTGGGTTAGGTTTGGTGAGGTTAGCGAGCTTGTGTCATCTTAAAAACTCGAGTTCTTTGATTTCGTTGATCGTTAAGTTAGGTTGGGTTAGGTTTGGTGAGTGAACCGAGTTTCGTGTATATTTTTGCAATGTCGAATTCTTTGATTTCGGTGATGCTAAGGTTAGGTTGGGTTAGGTTGAGTGAGGTAAGCGAGTTTTGTGTATATTTTTGCAATCTCGAATTCTTTGATTTCGGTGATGGTTAGGTAAGGTTGGGTTAGGTTTGGTGAGGTAAGCGAGTTTTGTTTAAATTTTAAAATCTCGAATTCTTTGATTTCGGTGATGGTTAGGTTAGGTTGGGTTAGATTTGGTGAGGTAGGCGCGTTTTGTTTATATTTTTGCGATGTCGAATTCTTTGATTTCGGTGATAGTTAGGCTAGGTTGGGTTAGGTTTGGTGAGGTTAGCGAGTTTTGTGTTTATTTTTAAAATGTCGAATTCTTTGATTTCGGTGATGGTTAGGTTAGGTTGGGTTAGGTTTAGTGAGGCAAGCGAGTTTTGTGTATTTTTTTGCAATGTCGAATTCTTTGATTTCGGTGACGGTTAGGTTGGGTTGGGTTAGGTTTGGTGAGGTTAGCGAGTTTTGTGTAAATCTTAAAAACTCGAGTTCTTTGATTTCGTTTATCGTTAAGTTAGGTTGGGTTAGGTTTGGTGAGTTAAGCGAGTTTCGTGTATATTTTTGCAATGTCGAATTCTTTGATTTCGGTGATGGTTAGGTTAGGTTGGGTTAGATTTGGTGAGGTAAGCGGGTTTTGTGTATATTTTTGCGATGTCGAATTCTTTGATTTCGGTGATAGTTAGGCTAGGTTGGGTTAGGTTTGGTGAGGTTAGCGAGTTTTGTGATTATTTTTAAAATGTCGAATTCTTTGATTTCGGTGATGGTTAGGTAAGGTTGGGTTAGGTTTAGTGAGGGAAGCGAGTTTTGTGTATATTTTTGCAATGTCGAATTCTTTGATTTCGGTGATGGTTAGGTTAGGTTGGGTTAGGTTTAGTGAGGTAAGCGAGTTTTGTGTATATTTTTGCAATCTCGAATTCTTTGATTTCGGTGATGGTTAGGTTAGGTTGGGTTAGGTTTGGTGAAGTTAGCGAGTTTAATGTATATTTTTGCAATGTCGAATTCTTTGATTTTGGTGATGGTTAGGTTAGGTTGGGTTAGGTTTGGTGAGGTTAGCGAGTTTTGTGTATATTTTTGCAATGTCGAATTTTTTGATTTCGGTGACGGTTAGGTTGGGTTGTGTTAGGTTTGGTGAGGTAAGCGAGTTTTGTGTATATTTTTGCAATGTCGAATTTTTTGATTTCGGTGACGGTTAGGTTGGGTTGGGTTAGGTTTGGTGAGGTTAGCGAGTTTTGTGTAAATCTAAAAAACTCGAGTTCTTTGATTTCGATAATCGTTAAGTTAGGTTGGGTTAGGTTTGGTGAGTGAAGCGAGTTTCGTGTATATTTTTGCAATGTCGAATTCTTTGATTTCGGTGGCGGTTAGGTTGGGTTGGGTTAGGTTTGGTAAGGTTAGCGAGTTTTGTGTCATCTTAAAAACTCGAGTTCTTTGATTTCGTTGATCGTTAAGTTAGGTTGGGTTAGGTTTGGTGAGTGAACCGAGTTTCGTGTATATTTTTGCAATGTCGAATTCTTTGATTTCGGTGATGCTAAGGTTAGGTTGGGTTAGGTTGAGTGAGGTAAGCGAGTTTTGTGTATATTTTTGCAATCTCGAATTCTTTGATTTCGGTGATGGTTAGGTAAGGTTGGGTTAGGTTTGGTGAGGTAAGCGAGTTTTGTTTAAATTTTAAAATCTCGAATTCTTTGATTTCGGTGATGGTTAGGTTAGGTTGGGTTAGGTTTGGTGAGTTAAGCGAGTTTCGTGTATATTTTTGCAATGTCGAATTCTTTGATTTCGGTGATGGTTAGGTTAGGTTGGGTTAGATTTGGTGAGGTAAGCGGGTTTTGTGTATATTTTTGCGATGTCGAATTCTTTGATTTCGGTGATAGTTAGGCTAGGTTGGGTTAGGTTTGGTGAGGTTAGCGAGTTTTGTGTTTATTTTTAAAATGTCGAATTCTTTGATTTCGGTGATGCTTAGGTTAGGTTGGGTTAGGTTTAGTGAGGCAAGCGAGTTTTGTGTATATTTTTGCAATGTCGAATTCTTTGATTTCGGTGATGGTTAGGTTAGGTTGGGTTAGATTTGGTGAGGTAAGCGGGTTTTGTGTATATTTTTGCGATGTCGAATTTTTTATTTCGGTGATAGTTAGGCTAGGTTGGGTTAGGTTTGGTGAGGTTAGCGAGTTTTGTGTATATTTTTGCATTGTCGAATTCTTTTATTTCGGTGATAGTGAGGCTAGGTTGGGTTAGGTTTGGTGGGGTTAGCGAGTTTTGTGTTTATTTTTGCAATGTCGAATTCTTTGATTTCGGTGATGGTTAGGTTAGGTTGGGTTAGATTTTGTGAGGAAAGCGGGTTTTGTGTATATTTTTGCGATGTCGAATTCTTTGATTTCGGTGATAGTTAGGCTAGGTTGGGTTAGGTTTGGTGAGGTTAGCGAGTTTTGTGTTTATTTTTGCAATGTCGAATTCTTTGATTTCGGTTACGGTTAGGTTGGGTTGGGTTAGGTTTGGTGAGGTTAGCGAGTTTTGTGTAAATCTTAAAAACTCGAGTTCTTTGATTTCGTTGATCGTTAGGTTAGGTTGGGTTAGGTTTGGTGAGTTAAGCGAGTTTCGTGTATATTTTTGCAATGTCGAATTCTTTGATTTCGGTGATGGTTAGGTTAGGTTGGGTTAGGTTTAGTGAGGTAAGCGAGTTTTGTGTATATTTTTGCAATCTCGAATTCTTTGATTTCGGTGATGGTTAGGTAAGGTTGGGTTAGGTTTGGTGAGGTAAGCGAGTTTTGTTTAAATTTCAAAATCTCGAATTCTTTGATTTCGGTGATGGTTAGGTTAGGTTGGGTTAGATTTGGTGAGGTAAGCGAGTTTTGTGTTTATTTTTAAAATGTCGAATTCTTTGATTTCGGAGACGGTTAGGTTGGGTTGGGTTAGGTTTGGTGAGGTAAGCGAGTTTTGTGTATATTTTTGCATTGTCAAATTCTTTGACTTCGGTGATAGTTAGGCTTGGTTGGGTTAGGTTTGGTGAAGTAAGCAAGTTTTGTGTATATTTTTGCATTGTCGAATTTTTTTATTTCGGTGATAGTAGGGCTAGGTTGGGTTAGGTTTGGTGAGGTAAGCGAGTTTTGTGTTTATTTTTGCAATGTCGAATTCTTTGATTTCGGTGATGGTTAGGTTAGGTTGGGTTAGGTTTAGTGAGGTAAGCGAGTTTTGTGCATATTTTTGCAATCTCGAATTCTTTGATTTCGGTGATGGTTAGGTTAGGTTGGGTGAGGTTTGGTGAGGTAAGCGAGTTTTGTTTTAATTTTAATATCTCGAATTCTTTGATTTCGGTGATGGTTAGGTTAGGTTGGGTTAGGTTTGGTGAGTTAAGCGAGTTTCGAGTATATTTTTGCAATGTCGAATTCTTTGATTTCGGTGACGGTTAGGTTGGGTTGGGTTAGGTTTGGTGAGGTTAGCGAGTTTTGTGTAAATCTTAAAAACTCGAGTTCTTTGATTTCGATGATCGTTAAGTTAGGTTGGGTTAGGTTTGGTGAGTGAAGCGAGTTTCGTGTATATTTTTGCAATGTCGAATTCTTTGATTTCGGTGATGGTAAGGCTAGGTTGGGTGAGGGTTGGTTAGGTTAGCGAGTTTTGTGTATGTTTTTGCATTGTCGAATTTTTTGTTTTCGGTGATGGTTAGGTTAGGTTGGGTTAGGTTTAGTGAGGTAAGCGAGTTTTGTGTATATTCTTGCAATGTCGAATTTTTTGATTTCGGTGACGGTTAGGTTGGGTTGGGTTAGGTTTGGTGAGGTTAGCGAGTTTTGTGTAAATCTAAAAAACTCGAGTTCTTTGATTTCGATGATCGTTAAGTTAGGTTGGGTTAGGTTTGGTGAGTGAAGCGAGTTTCGTGTATATTTTTGCAATGTCGAATTCTTTGATTTCGGTGATGGTAAGGCTAGGTTGGGTGAGGGTTGGTTAGGTTAGCGAGTTTTGTGTATATTTTTGCATTGTCGAATTTTTTGTTTTCGGTGATGGTTAGGTTAGGTTGGGTTAGGTTTAGTGAGGTAAGCGAGTTTTGTATATATTTTTGCAATGTCGAATTCTTTGATTTCGGTGACGGTTAGGTTGGGTTGGGTTAGGTTTGGTGAGGTTAGCGAGTTTTGTGTAAATCTTAAAAACTCGAGTTCTTTGATTTTGTTGATCGTTAAGTTAGGTTGGGTTGGGTTTGGTGAGTTAAGCGAGTTTTGTGTATATTTTTGCAATGTCGATATCCTTGATTTCGGTTAGAGTAAGGCTCGGTTGGGTTAGGTTCTGTGAGGTTAGCGATTTTTGTGAAAATCTAACAATCTCGAATTCTTTGATTTCGGTGACGGTTAGGTTGGGTTGGGTTAGGTTTGGTGAGGTAAGCGAGTTTTGTGTATATTTTTGCATTGTCGAATTCTTTTATTTTGGTGATCGTGAGGCTAGGTTGGGTTAGGTTTGGTGAGGTTAGCGGGTTTTGTGTATATTTTTGCGATGTCGAATTCTTTGATTTCGGTGACGGTTAGGTTAAGTTGGGTTAGGTTTGGTGAGGTTAGCGAGATTTGTGTAAATCATACAATCTCGAATTCTTTGATTTCGGTGATGGTTAGGTTAGGTTTGGTAAGGTTTGGTGAGGTAAGCGGGTTTTGGGTATATTTTTGCATTGTCGAATTCTTTGATTTCGGTGATGGTAAGGTTAGGTTGGGTTAGGTTTGGTGAGGTAAGCGAGTTTTGTTTAAATTTTAAAATCTCGAATTCTTTGATTTCGGTGATGGTTAGGTTAGGTTGGGTTAGATTTGGTGAGGTAAGCGGGTTTTGTGTATATTTTTGCGATGTCGAATTCTTTGATTTCGGTGATAGTTAGGCTAGGTTGGGTTAGGTTTGGTGAGGTTAGCGAGTTTTGTGTTTATTTTTGCAATGTCGAATTCTTTGATTTCGGTGACGGTTAGGTTGGGTTGGGTTAGGTTTGGTGAGGTTAGCGAGTTTTGTGTAAATCTTAAAAACTCGAGTTCTTTGATTTCGTTGATCGTTAAGTTAGGTTGGGTTAGGTTTGGTGAGTTAAGCGAGTTTCGTGTATATTTTTGCAATGTCGAATTCTTTGATTTCGGTGATGGTTAGGTTAGGTTGGGTTAGGTTTAGTGAGGTAAGCGAGTTTTGTGTATATTTTTGCAATCTCGAATTCTTTGATTTCGGTGATGGTTAGGTAAGGTTGGGTTAGGTTTGGTGAGGTAAGCGAGTTTTGTTTAAATTTTAAAATCTCGAATTCTTTGATTTCGGTGATGGTTAGGTTAGGTTGGGTTAGATTTGGTGAGGTAAGCGGGTTTTGTGTATATTTTTGCGATGTCGAATTCTTTGATTTCGGTGATAGTTAGGCTAGGTTGGGTTAGGTTTGGTGAGGTTAGCGAGTTTTGTGTTTATTTTTAAAATGTCGAATTCTTTGATTTCGGTGATGGTTAGGTTAGGTTGGGTTAGGTTTAGTGAGGCAAGCGAGTTTTGTGTATATTTTTGCAATGTCGAATTCTTTGATTTCGGTGACGGTTAGGTTGGGTTGGGTTAGGTTTGGTGAGGTTAGCGAGTTTTGTGTAAATCTTAAAAACTCGAGTTCTTTGATTTCGTTGATCGTAAAGTTAGGTTGGGTTAGGTTTGGTGAGTTAAGCGAGTTTCGTGTATATTTTTGCAATGTCGAATTCTTTGATTTCGGTGATGGTTAGGTTAGGTTGGGTTAGATTTGGTGAGGTAAGCGGGTTTTGTGTATATTTTTGCGATGTCGAATTTTTCATTTCGGTGATAGTTAGGCTAGGTTGGGTTAGGTTTGGTGAGGTTAGCGAGTTTTGTGTTTATTTTTAAAATGTCGAATTCTTTGATTTCGGTGATGGTAAGGTAAGGTTGGGTTAGGTTTAGTGAGGTAAGCGAGTTTTGTGTATATTTTTGCAATGTCGAATTCTTTGATTTCGGTGATGGTTAGGTTAGGTTGGGTTAGGTTTAGTGAGGTGAGCGAGTTTTGTGTATATTTTTGCAATCTCGAATTCTTTGATTTCGGTGATGGTTAGGTTAGGTTGGGTTAGATTTGGTGAGGTAAGCGGGTTTTGTGTATATTTTTGCGATGTCGAATTCTTTGATTTCGGTGATAGTTAGGCTAGGTTGGGTTAGGTTTGGTGAGGTTAGCGAGTTTTGTGTTTATTTTTGCAATGTCGAATTCTTTGATTTCGGTGACGGTTAGGTTGGGTTGGGTTAGGTTTGGTGAGGTTAGCGAGTTTTGTTAATCTTAAAAACTCGAGTTCTTTGATTTCGTTGATCGTTAAGTTAGGTTGGGTTAGGTTTGGTGAGTTAAGCGAGTTTCGTGTATATTTTTGCAATGTCGAATTCTTTGATTTCGGTGATGGTTAGGTTAGGTTGGGTTAGGTTTAGTGAGGTTAGCGAGTTTTGTGTATATTTTTGCAATCTCGAATTCTTTGATTTCGGTGATGGTTAGGTAAGGTTGGGTTAGGTTTGGTGAGGTAAGCGAGTTTTGTTTAAATTTTAAAATCTCGAATTCTTTGATTTCGGTGATGGTTAGGTTAGGTTGGGTTAGATTTGGTGAGGTAAGCGGGTTTTGTGTATATTTTTGCGATGTCGAATTCTTTGATTTCGGTGATAGTTAGGCTAGGTTGGGTTAGGTTTGGTGAGGTTAGCGAGTTTTGTGTTTATTTTTAAAATGTCGAATTTTTTGATTTCGGTGATGGTTAGGTTAGGTTGGGTTAGGTTTAGTGAGGCAAGCGAGTTTTGTGTATATTTTTGCAATGTCGAATTCTTTGATTTCGGTGACGGTTAGGTTGGGTTGGGTTAGGTTTGGTGAGGTTAGCGAGTTTTGTGTAAATCTTAAAAACTCGAGTTCTTTGATTTCGTTGATCGTAAAGTTAGGTTGGGTTAGGTTTGGTGAGTTAAGCGAGTTTCGTGTATATTTTTGCAATGTCGAATTCTTTGATTTCGGTGATGGTTAGGTTAGGTTGGGTTAGATTTGGTGAGGTAAGCGGGTTTTGTGTATATTTTTGCGATGTCGAATTTTTCATTTCGGTGATAGTTAGGCTAGGTTGGGTTAGGTTTGGTGAGGTTAGCGAGTTTTGTGTTTATTTTTAAAATGTCGAATTCTTTGATTTCGGTGATGGTTAGGTTAGGTTTGGTAAGGTTTGGTGAGGTAAGCGGGTTTTGGGTATATTTTTGCAATGTCGAATTCTTTGATTTCGGTGATGGTAAGGTTAGGTTGGGTTAGGTTTGGTGAGGTAAGCGAGTTTTGTTTAAATTTTAAAATCTCGAATTCTTTGATTTCGGTGATGGTTAGGTTAGGTTGGGTTAGATTTGGTGAGGTAAGCGGGTTTTGTGTATATTTTTGCGATGTCGAATTCTTTGATTTCGGTGATAGTTAGGCTAGGTTGGGTTAGGTTTGGTGAGGTAAGCGAGTTTTGTGTTTATTTTTGCAATGTCGAATTCTTTGATTTCGGTGACGGTTAGGTTGGGTTGGGTTAGGTTTGGTGAGGTTAGCGAGTTTTGTGTAAATCTTAAAAACTCGAGTTCTTTGATTTCGTTGATCGTTAAGTTAGGTTGGGTTAGGTTTGGTGAGTTAAGCGAGTTTCGTGTATATTTTTGCAATGTCGAATTCTTTGATTTCGGTGATGGTTAGGTTAGGTTGGGTTAGGTTTAGTGAGGTAAGCGAGTTTTGTGTATATTTTTGCAATCTCGAATTCTTTGATTTCGGTGATGGTTAGGTAAGGTTGGGTTAGGTTTGGTGAGGTAAGCGAGTTTTGTTTAAATTTTAAAATCTCGAATTCTTTGATTTCGGTGATGGTTAGGTTAGGTTGGGTTAGGTTTAGTGAGGCAAGCGAGTTTTGTGTATATTTTTGCAATGTCGAATTCTTTGATTTCGGTGACGGTTAGGTTGGGTTGGGTTAGGTTTGGTGAGGTTAGCGAGTTTTGTGTAAATCTTAAAAACTCGAGTTCTTTGATTTCGTTGATCGTAAAGTTAGGTTGGGTTAGGTTTGGTGAGTTAAGCGAGTTTCGTGTATATTTTTGCAATGTCGAATTCTTTGATTTCGGTGATGGTTAGGTTAGGTTGGGTTAGATTTGGTGAGGTAAGCGGGTTTTGTGTATATTTTTGCGATGTCGAATTTTTCATTTCGGTGATAGTTAGGCTAGGTTGGGTTAGGTTTGGTGAGGTTAGCGAGTTTTGTGTTTATTTTTAAAATGTCGAATTCTTTGATTTCGGTGATGGTAAGGTAAGGTTGGGTTAGGTTTAGTGAGGTAAGCGAGTTTTGTGTATATTTTTGCAATGTCGAATTCTTTGATTTCGGTGATGGTTAGGTTAGGTTGGGTTAGGTTTAGTGAGGTGAGCGAGTTTTGTGTATATTTTTGCAATCTCGAATTCTTTGATTTCGGT
Organism: Arctopsyche grandis; assembly: GCF_051622035.1. Lineage (NCBI taxonomy): Eukaryota > Metazoa > Arthropoda > Insecta > Trichoptera > Hydropsychidae > Arctopsyche > Arctopsyche grandis. Next base: position 33,623,226 of record NC_135361.1, read on the forward strand.
GATGGTTAGGTTAGGTTGGGTTAGTTTTGGTGAGTAAAGCGAGTTTTGTTTAAATTTAAAAGTCTCGAATTCTTTGATTTCGGTGATGGTTAGGTTAGGTTGGGTTAGGTTTTGTGAGGTTAGCGGGTTTTGTGTATATTTTTGCATTGTCGAATTCTTTTATTTCGGTGATAGTGAGGCTAGGTTGGGTTAGGTTTGGTGGGGTTAGCGAGTTTTGTGTTTATTTTTGCAATGTCGAATTCTTTGATTTCGGTGATGGTTAGGTTAGGTTGGGTTAGGTTTAGTGAGGTAAGCGAGTTTTGTGTATATTTTTGCATTGTCGAATTCTTTTTTTTCGGTGATAGTAGGGCTAGGTTGGGTTAGGTTTGGTGAGGTAAGCGAGTTTTGTGTATATTTTTGCAATGTCGAATTCTTTGATTTCGGTGACGGTTAGGTTGGGTTGGGTTAGGTTTGGTGAGGTTAGCGAGTTTTGTGTATATTTTTGCATTGTCGAATTCTTTTATTTCGGTGATAGTAGGGCTAGGTTGGGTTAGGTTTGGTGAGGTTAGCGAGTTTTGTGTTTATTTTTGCAATGTCGAATTCTTTGATTTCGGTGATGGTTAGGTTAGGTTGGGTTAGGTTGAGTGAGGTAAGCGAGTTTTGTGAATATTTTTGCAATCTCGAATTCTTTGATTTCGGTGATGGTCAGGTTAGGTTGGGTGAGGTTTGGTGAGGTAAGCGGGTTTTGGGTATATTTTTGCATTGTCGAATTCTTTGATTTCGGTGATGGTTAGGTAAGGTTGGGTTAGGTTAAGTGAGGTAAGCGAGTTTTGTGTATATTTTTGCAATGTCGAATTCTTTGATTTCGGTGATGGTTAGGTTAGGTTGGGTTAGGTTTAGTGAGGTAAGCGAGTTTTGTGTATATTTTTGCAATGTCGAATTCTTTGATTTCGGTGGCGGTTAGGTTGGGTTGGGTAAGGTTTGGTGAGGTTAGCGAGTTTTGTTTAAATTTTAAAATCTCGAATTCTTTGATTTCGGTGATGGTTAGGTTAGGTTGGGTTAGGTTTGGTGAGTTAAGCGAGTTTCGTGTATATTTTTCAATGTCGAATTCTTTGATTTCGGTGATGGTTAGGTTAGGTTGGGTTAGATTTGGTGAGGTAAGCGGGTTTTGTGTATATTTTTGCGATGTCGAATTCTTTGATTTCGGTGATAGTTAGGCTAGGTTGGGTTAGGTTTGGTGAGGTTAGCGAGTTTTGTGTTTATTTTTAAAATGTCGAATTCTTTGATTTCGGTGATGGTTAGGTTAGGTTGGGTTAGGTTTAGTGAGGCAAGCGAGTTTTGTGTATATTTTTGCAATGTCGAATTCTTTGATTTCGGTGACGGTTAGGATGGGTTGGGTTAGGTTTGGTGAGGTTAGCGAGTTTTGTGTAAATCTTAAAAACTCGAGTTCTTTGATTTCGTTGATCGTAAAGTTAGGTTGGGTTAGGTTTGGTGAGTTAAGCGAGTTTCGTGTATATTTTTGCAATGTCGAATTCTTTGATTTCGGTGATGGTTAGGTTAGGTTGGGTTAGATTTGGTGAGGTAAGCGGGTTTTGTGTATATTTTTGCGATGTCGAATTTTTCATTTCGGTGATAGTTAGGCTAGGTTGGGTTAGGTTTGGTGAGGTTAGCGAGTTTTGTGTTTATTTTTAAAATGTCGAATTCTTTGATTTCGGTGATGGTAAGGTAAGGTTGGGTTAGGTTTAGTGAGGTAAGCGAGTTTTGTGTATATTTTTGCAATGTCGAATTCTTTGATTTCGGTGATGGTTAGGTTAGGTTGGGTTAGGTTTAGTGAGGTGAGCGAGTTTTGTGTATATTTTTGCAATCTCGAATTCTTTGATTTCGGTGATGGTTAGGTTAGGTTGGGTTAGGTTTGGTGAGGTTAGCGAGTTTTGTGTATATTTTTGCAATGTCGAATTTTTTGATTTCGGTGACGGTAAGGTTGGGTTGGGTTAGGTTTGGTGAGGTTAGCGAGTTTTGTGTAAATCTAAAAAACTCGAGTTCTTTGATTTCGATGATCGTTAAGTTAGGTTGGGTTAGGTTTGGTGAGTGAAGCGAGTTTCGTGTATATTTTTGCAATGTCGAATTCTTTGATTTCGGTGACGGTTAGGTTGGGTTGGGTTAGGTTTGGTGAGGTTAGCGAGTTTTGTGTTAATCTTAAAAACTCGAGTTCTTTGATTTTGTTGATCGTTAAGTTAGGTTGGGTGAGGTTTGGTGAGTGAAGCAAATTTCGTGTATATTTTTGCAATGTCGAATTATTTGATTTCGGTGATGGTTGGGTTAGGTTGGGTTAGGTTTAGTGAGGTAAGCGAGTCTTGTGTATATTTTTGCAATCTCGAATTCTTTGATTTCGGTGATGGTTAGGTTAGGTTGGGTTAGTTTTGGTGAGTAAAGCGAGTTTTGTTTAAATTTAAAAGTCTCGAATTCTTTGATTTCGGTGATGGTTAGGTTAGGTTGGGTTAGGTTTTGTGAGGTTAGCGGGTTTTGTGTATATTTTTGCATTGTCGAATTCCTTGTTTTCGGTGATAGTGAGGCTAGGTTGGGTTAGGTTTGGTGAGGTTAGCGAGTTTTGTGTATATTTTTGCATTGTCGAATTCTTTTATTTCGGTGATAGTGAGGCTAGGTTGGGTTAGGTTTGGTGGGGTTAGCGAGTTTTGTGTTTATTTTTGCAATGTCGAATTCTTTGATTTCGGTGATGGTTAGGTTAGGTTGGGTTAGATTTGGTGAGGTAAGCGGGTTTTGTGTATATTTTTGCGATGTCGAATTCTTTGATTTCGGTGATAGTTAGGATAGGTTGGGTTAGGTTTGGTGAGGTAAGCGAGTTTTGTGTTTATTTTTAAAATGTCGAATTCTTTGATTTCGGTGATGGTTAGGTTAGGTTGGGTTAGGTTTAGTGAGGTAAGCGAGTTTTGTGTATATTTTTGCAATGTCGAATTCTTTGATTTCGGAGACGGTTAGGTTGGGTTGGGTTAGGTTTGGTGAGGTAAGCGAGTTTTGTGTATATTTTTGCATTGTCGAATTTTTTTATTTCGGTGATAGTAGGGCTAGGTTGGGTTAGGTTTGGTGAGGTTAGCGAGTTTTGTGTTTATTTTTGCAATGTCGAATTCTTTGATTTCGGTGATGGTTAGGTTAGGTTGGGTTAGGTTTAGTGAGGTAAGCGAGTTGTGTGAATATTTTTGCAATCTCGAATTCTTTGATTTCGGTGATGGTTAGGTTAGGTTGGGTGAGGTTTGGTGAGGTAAGCGAGTTTTGTTTTAATTGTAATATCTCGAATTCTTTGATTTCGGTGATGGTTAGGTTAGGTTGGGTTAGGTTTGGTGAGTTAAGCGAGTTTCGTGAATATTTTTGCAATGTCGAATTCTTTGATTTCGGTGATGGTTAGGTTAGGTTGGGTGAGGTTTGGTGAGGTAAGCGAGTTTTGTTTTAATTTTAATATCTCGAATTCTTTGATTTCGATGATGGTTAGGTTAGGTTGGGTTAGGTTTGGTGAAGTTAGCCAGTTTAATGTATATTTTTGCAATGTCGAATTCTTTGATTTTGGTGATGGTTAGGTTAGGTTGGGTTAGGTTTGGTGAGGATAGCGAGTTTTGTGTATATTCTTGCAATGTCGAATTTTTTGATTTCGGTGACGGTTAGGTTGGGTTGGGTTAGGTTTGGTGAGGTTAGCGAGTTTTGTGTAAATCTAAAAAACTCGAGTTCTTTGATTTCGTTTATCGTTAAGTTAGGTTGGGTTGGGTTTGGTGAGTTAAGCGAGTTTTGTGTATATTTTTGCAATGTCGATATCCTTGATTTCGGTTAGAGTAAGGCTCGGTTGGGTTAGGTTCTGTGAGGTTAGCGATTTTTGTGAAAATCTAACAATCTCGAATTCTTTGATTTCGGTGACGGTTAGGTTGGGTTGGGTTAGGTTTGGTGAGGTAAGCGAGTTTTGTGTATATTTTTGCATTGTCGAATTCTTTTATTTTGGTGATAGTGAGGCTAGGTTGGGTTAGGTTTGGTGAGGTTAGCGAGTTTTGTGTTTATTTTTAAAATGTCGAATTCTTTGATTTCGGTGTTGGTTAGGTTAGGTTGGGTTAGGTTTAGTGAGGCAAGCGAGTTTTGTGTATATTTTTGCAATGTCGAATTCTTTGATTTCGGTGACGGTTAGGTTGGGTTGGGTTAGGTTTGGTGAGGTTAGCGAGTTTTGTTTAAATCTTAAAAACTCGAGTTCTTTGATTTCGTTGATCGTAAAGTTAGGTTGGGTTAGGTTTGGTGAGTTAAGCGAGTTTCGTGTATATTTTTGCAATGTCGAATTCTTTGATTTCGGTGATGGTTAGGTTAGGTTGGGTTAGATTTGGTGAGGTAAGCGGGTTTTGTGTATATTTTTGCGATGTCGAATTTTTCATTTCGGTGATAGTTAGGCTAGGTTGGGTTAGGTTTGGTGAGGTTAGCGAGTTTTGTGTTTATTTTTAAAATGTCGAATTCTTTGATTTCGGTGATGGTAAGGTAAGGTTGGGTTAGGTTTAGTGAGGTAAGCGAGTTTTGTGTATATTTTTGCAATGTCGAATTCTTTGATTTCGGTGATGGTTAGGTTAGGTTGGGTTAGGTTTAGTGAGGTGAGCGAGTTTTGTGTATATTTTTGCAATCTCGAATTCTTTGATTTCGGTGATGGTTAGGTTAGGTTGGGTTAGGTTTGGTGAGGTTAGCGAGTTTTGTGTAAATCTAAAAAACTCGAGTTCTTTGATTTCGATGATCGTTAAGTTAGGTTGGGTTAGGTTTGGTGAGTGAAGCGAGTTTCGTGTATATTTTTGCAATGTCGAATTCTTTGATTTCGGTGATGGTAAGGCTAGGTTGGGTGAGGGTTGGTTAGGTTAGCGAGTTTTGTGTATGTTTTTGCATTGTCGAATTTTTTGTTTTCGGTGATGGTTAGGTTAGGTTGGGTTAGGTTTAGTGAGGTAAGCGAGTTTTGTGTATATTCTTGCAATGTCGAATTTTTTGATTTCGGTGACGGTTAGGTTGGGTTGGGTTAGGTTTGGTGAGGTTAGCGAGTTTTGTGTAAATCTAAAAAACTCGAGTTCTTTGATTTCGATGATCGTTAAGTTAGGTTGGGTTAGGTTTGGTGAGTGAAGCGAGTTTCGTGTATATTTTTGCAATGTCGAATTCTTTGATTTCGGTGATGGTAAGGCTAGGTTGGGTGAGGGTTGGTTAGGTTAGCGAGTTTTGTGTATATTTTTGAATTGTCGAATTTTTTGTTTTCGGTGATGGTTAGGTTAGGTTGGGTTAGGTTTAGTGAGGTAAGCGAGTTTTGTATATATTTTTGCAATGTCGAATTCTTTGATTTCGGTGACGGTTAGGTTGGATTGGGTTAGGTTTGGTGAGGTTAGCGAGTTTTGTGTAAATCTTAAAAACTCGAATTCTTTGATTTCGGTGATGGTTAGGTTAGGTTTGGTAAGGTTTGGTGAGGTAAGCGGGTTTTGGGTATATTTTTGCATTGTCGAATTCTTTGATTTCGGTGATGGTAAGGTTAGGTTGGGTTAGGTTTGGTGAGGTAAGCGAGTTTTGTTTAAATTTTAAAATCTCGAATTCTTTGATTTCGGTGATGGTTAGGTTAGGTTGGGTTAGATTTGGTGAGGTAAGCGGGTTTTGTGTATATTTTTGCGATGTCGAATTCTTTGATTTCGGTGATAGTTAGGCTAGGTTGGGTTAGGTTTGGTGAGGTTAGCGAGTTTTGTGTTTATTTTTGCAATGTCGAATTCTTTGATTTCGGTGACGGTTAGGTTGGGTTGGGTTAGGTTTGGTGAGGTTAGCGAGTTTTGTGTAAATCTTAAAAACTCGAGTTCTTTGATTTCGTTGATCGTTAAGTTAGGTTGGGTTAGGTTTGGTGAGTTAAGCGAGTTTCGTGTATATTTTTGCAATGTCGAATTCTTTGATTTCGGTGATGGTTAGGTTAGGTTGGGTTAGGTTTAGTGAGGTAAGCGAGTTTTGTGTATATTTTTGCAATCTCGAATTCTTTGATTTCGGTGATGGTTAGGTAAGGTTGGGTTAGGTTTGGTGAGGTAAGCGAGTTTTGTTTAAATTTTAAAATCTCGAATTCTTTGATTTCGGTGATGGTTAGGTTAGGTTGGGTTAGATTTGGTGAGGTAAGCGGGTTTTGTGTATATTTTTGCGATGTCGAATTCTTTGATTTCGGTGATAGTTAGGCTAGGTTGGGTTAGGTTTGGTGAGGTTAGCGAGTTTTGTGTTTATTTTTGCAATGTCGAATTCTTTGATTTCGGTGACGGTTAGGTTGGGTTGGGTTAGGTTTGGTGAGGTTAGCGAGTTTTGTGTAAATCTTAAAAACTCGAGTTCTTTGATTTCGTTGATCGATAAGTTAGGTTGGGTTAGGTTTGGTGAGTTAAGCGAGTTTCGTGTATATTTTTGCAATGTCGAATTCTTTGATTTCGGTGATGGTTAGGTTAGGTTGGGTTAGGTTTAGTGAGGTAAGCGAGTTTTGTGTATATTTTTGCAATCTCGAATTCTTTGATTTCGGTGATGGTTAGGTAAGGTTGGGTTAGGTTTGGTGAGGTAAGCGAGTTTTGTGTATATTTTTGCAATGTCGAATTCTTTGATTTCGGTGACGGTTAGGTTGGGTTGGGTTAGGTTTGGTGAGGTTAGCGAGTTTTGTGTATATTTTTGCATTGTCGAATTCTTTTATTTCGGTGATAGTAGGGCTAGGTTGGGTTAGGTTTGGTGAGGTTAGCGAGTTTTGTGTTTATTTTTGCAATGTCGAATTCTTTGATTTCGGTGATGGTTAGGTTAGGTTGGGTTAGGTTGAGTGAGGTAAGCGAGTTTTGTGAATATTTTTGCAATCTCGAATTCTTTGATTTCGGTGATGGTCAGGTTAGGTTGGGTGAGGTTTGGTGAGGTAAGCGGGTTTTGGGTATATTTTTGCATTGTCGAATTCTTTGATTTCGGTGATGGTTAGGTAAGGTTGGGTTAGGTTAAGTGAGGTAAGCGAGTTTTGTGTATATTTTTGCAATGTCGAATTCTTTGATTTCGGTGATGGTTAGGTTAGGTTGGGTTAGGTTTAGTGAGGTAAGCGAGTTTTGTGTATATTTTTGCAATGTCGAATTCTTTGATTTCGGTGGCGGTTAGGTTGGGTTGGGTTAGGTTTGGTGAGGTTAGCGAGTTTTGTTTAAATTTTAAAATCTCGAATTCTTTGATTTCGGTGATGGTTAGGTTAGGTTGGGTTAGGTTTGGTGAGTTAAGCGAGTTTCGTGTATATTTTTGCAATGTCGAATTCTTTGATTTCGGTGATGGTTAGGTTAGGTTGGGTTAGATTTGGTGAGGTAAGCGGGTTTTGTGTATATTTTTGCGATGTCGAATTCTTTGATTGCGGTGATAGTTAGGCTAGGTTGGGTTAGGTTTGGTGAGGTTAGCGAGTTTTGTGTTTATTTTTAAAATGTCGAATTCTTTGATTTCGGTGATGGTTAGGTTAGGTTGGGTTAGGTTTAGTGAGGCAAGCGAGTTTTGTGTATATTTTTGCAATGTCGAATTCTTTGATTTCGGTGACGGTTAGGATGGGTTGGGTTAGGTTTGGTGAGGTTAGCGAGTTTTGTGTAAATCTTTAAAACTCGAGTTCTTTGATTTCGTTGATCGTAAAGTTAGGTTGGGTTAGGTTTGGTGAGTTAAGCGAGTTTCGTGTATATTTTTGCAATGTCGAATTCTTTGATTTCGGTGATGGTTAGGTTAGGTTGGGTTAGATTTGGTGAGGTAAGCGGGTTTTGTGTATATTTTTGCGATGTCGAATTTTTCATTTCGGTGATAGTTAGGCTAGGTTGGGTTAGGTTTGGTGAGGTTAGCGAGTTTTGTGTTTATTTTAAAAATGTCGAATTTTTTGATTTCGGTGATGGTAAGGTAAGGTTGGGTTAGGTTTAGTGAGGTAAGCGAGTTTTGTGTATATTTTTGCAATGTCGAATTCTTTGATTTCGGTGATGGTTAGGTTAGGTTGGGTTAGGTTTAGTGAGGTGAGCGAGTTTTGTGTATATTTTTGCAATCTCGAATGCTTTGATTTCGGTGATGGTTAGGTTAGGTTGGGTTAGGTTTGGTGAGGTTAGCGAGTTTTGTGTATATTTTTGCAATGTCGAATTTTTTGATTTCGGTGACGGTAAGGTTGGGTTGGGTTAGGTTTGGTGAGGTTAGCGAGTTTTGTGTAAATCTAAAAAACTCGAGTTCTTTGATTTCGATGATCGTTAAGTTAGGTTGGGTTAGGTTTGGTGAGTGAAGCGAGTTTCGTGTATATTTTTGCAATGTCGAATTCTTTGATTTCGGTGATGGTAAGGCTAGGTTAGGTGAGGGTTGGTTAGGTTAGCGAGTTTTGTGTATATTTTTGCATTGTCGAATTCTTTGTTTTCGGTGATGGTTAGGTTAGGTTGGGTTAGGTTTAGTGAGGTAAGCGAGTTTTGTATATATTTTTGCAATGTCGAATTCTTTGATTTCGGTGACGGTTAGGTTGGGTTGGGTTAGGTTTGGTGAGGTTAGCGAGTTTTGTGTTAATCTTAAAAACTCGAGTTCTTTGATTTCGTTGATCGTTAAGTTAGGTTGGGTGAGGTTTGGTGAGTGAAGCAAATTTCGTGTATATTTTTGCAATGTCGAATTATTTGATTTCGGTGATGGTTGGGTTAGGTTGGGTTAGGTTTAGTGAGGTAAGCGAGTCTTGTGTATATTTTTGCAATCTCGAATTCTTTGATTTCGGTGATGGTTAGGTTAGGTTGGGTTAGTTTTGGTGAGTAAAGCGAGTTTTGTTTAAATTTAAAAGTCTCGAATTCTTTGATTTCGGTGATGGTTAGGTTAGGTTGGGTTAGGTTTTGTGAGGTTAGCGGGTTTTGTGTATATTTTTGCATTGTCGAATTCCTTGTTTTCGGTGATAGTGAGGCTAGGTTGGGTTAGGTTTGGTGAGGTTAGCGAGTTTTGTGTATATTTTTGCATTGTCGAATTCTTTTATTTCGGTGATAGTGAGGCTAGGTTGGGTTAGGTTTGGTGGGGTTAGCGAGTTTTGTGTTTATTTTTGCAATGTCGAATTCTTTGATTTCGGTGATGGTTAGGTTAGGTTGGGTTAGATTTGGTGAGGTAAGCGGGTTTTGTGTATATTTTTGCGATGTCGAATTCTTTGATTTCGGTGATAGTTAGGATAGGTTGGGTTAGGTTTGGTGAGGTAAGCGAGTTTTGTGTTTATTTTTAAAATGTCGAATTCTTTGATTTCGGTGATGGTTAGGTTAGGTTGGGTTAGGTTTAGTGAGGTAAGCGAGTTTTGTGTATATTTTTGCAATGTCGAATTCTTTGATTTCGGAGACGGTTGTGTTGGGTTGGGTTAGGTTTGGTGAGGTAAGCGAGTTTTGTGTATATTTTTGCATTGTCGAATTTTTTTATTTCGGCGATAGAAGGGCTAGGTTGGGTTAGGTTTGGTGAGGTTAGCGAGTTTTGTGTTTATTTTTGCAATGTCGAATTCTTTGATTTCGGTGATGGTTAGGTTAGGTTGGGTTAGGTTTAGTGAGGTAAGCGAGTTGTGTGAATATTTTTGCAATCTCGAATTCTTTGATTTCGGTGATGGTTATGTTAGGTTGGGTGAGGTTTGGTGAGGTAAGCGAGTTTTGTTTTAATTTTAATATCTCGAATTCTTTTATTTCGGTGATGGTTAGGTTAGGTTGGGTTAGGTTTGGTGAGTTAAGCGAGTTTCGTGAATATTTTTGCAATGTCGAATTCTTTGATTTCGGTGATGGTTAGGTTAGGTTGGGTGAGGTTTGGTGAGGTAAGCGAGTTTTGTTTTAATTTTAATATCTCGAATTCTTTGATTTCGATGATGGTTAGGTTAGGTTGGGTTAGGTTTGGTGAAGTTAGCGAGTTTAATGTATATTTTTGCAATGTCGAATTCTTTGATTTTGGTGATGGTTAGGTTAGGTTGGGTTAGGTTTGGTGAGGATAGCGAGTTTTGTGTATATTCTTGCAATGTCGAATTTTTTGATTTCGGTGACGGTTAGGTTGGGTTGGGTTAGGTTTGGTGAGGTTAGCGAGTTTTGTGTAAATCTAAAAAACTCGAGTTCTTTGATTTCGTTTATCGTTAAGTTAGGTTGGGTTGGGTTTGGTGAGTTAAGCGAGTTTTGTGTATATTTTTGCAATGTCGATATCCTTGATTTCGGTTAGAGTAAGGCTCGGTTGGGTTAGGTTCTGTGAGGTTAGCGATTTTTGTGAAAATCTAACAATCTCGAATTCTTTGATTTCGGTGACGGTTAGGTTGGGTTGGGTTAGGTTTGGTGAGGTAAGCGAGTTTTGTGTATATTTTTGCATTGTCGAATTCTTTTATTTTGGTGATAGTGAGGCTAGGTTGGGTTAGGTTTGGTGAGGTTAGCGAGTTTTGTGTATATTTTTGCGATGTCGAATTCTTTGATTTCGGTGACGGTTAGGTTAAGTTGGGTTAGGTTTGGTGAGGTTAGCGAGATTTGTGTAAATCATACAATCTCGAATTCTTTGATTTCGGTGATGGTTAGGTTAGGTTTGGTTAGGTTTGGTGAGGTAAGCGGGTTTTGGGTATATTTTTGCATTGTCGAATTCTTTGATTTCGGTGATGGTTAGGTTAGGTTGGGTTAGGTTTGGTGAGGTAAGCGAGTTTTGTTTAAATTTTAAAATCTCGAATTCTTTGATTTCGGTGATGGTTAGGTTAGGTTGGGTTAGATTTGGTGAGGTAAGCGGGTTTTGTGTATATTTTTGCGATGTCGAATTCTTTGATTTCGGTGATAGTTAGGCTAGGTTGGGTTAGGTTTGGTGAGGTTAGCGAGTTTTGTGTTTATTTTTGCAATGTCGAATTCTTTGATTTCGGTGACGGTTAGGTTAGGTTGGGTTAGGTTTGGTGAGGTTTGCGAGCTTGTGTCATCTTAAAAACTCGAGTTCTTTGATTTCGTTGATCGTTAAGTTAGGTTGGGTTAGGTTTGGTGAGTGAACCGAGTTTCGTGTATATTTTTGCAATGTCGAATTCTTTGATTTCGGTGATGCTAAGGTTAGGTTGGGTTAGGTTGAGTGAGGTAAGCGAGTTTTGTGTATATTTTTGCAATCTCGAATTCTTTGATTTCGGTGATGGTTAGGTAAGGTTGGGTTAGGTTTGGTGAGGTAAGCGATTTTGTTTAAATTTTAAAATCTCGAATTCTTTGATTTTGGTGATGGTTAGGTTAGGTTGGGTTAGATTTGGTGAGGTAAGCGGGTTTTTTGTATATTTTTGCGATGTCGAATTCTTTGATTTCGGTGATAGTTAGGCTAGGTTGGGTTAGGTTTGGTGAGGTTAGCGAGTTTTGTGTTTATTTTTAAAATGTCGAATTCTTTGATTTCGGTGATGGTTAGGTTAGGTTGGGTTAGGTTTAGTGAGGCAAGCGAGTTTTGTGTATATTTTTGCAATGTCGAATTCTTTGATTTCGGTGACGGTTAGGTTGGGTTGGGTTAGGTTTGGTGAGGTTAGCGAGTTTTGTGTAAATCTTAAAAACTCGAGTTCTTTGATTTCGTTGATCGTTAAGTTAGGTTGGGTTAGGTTTGGTGAGTTAAGCGAGTTTCGTGTATATTTTTGCAATGTCGAATTCTTTGATTTCGGTGATAGTTAGGTTAGGTTGGGTTAAATTTGGTGAGGTAAGCGGGTTTTGTGTATATTTTTGCGATGTCGAATTCTTTGATTTCGGTGATAGTTAGGCTAGGTTGGGTTAGGTTTGGTGAGGTTAGCGAGTTTTGTGTTTATTTTTAAAATGTCGAATTCTTTGATTTCGGTGATGGTTAGGTAAGGTTGGGTTAGGTTTAGTGAGGGAAGCGAGTTTTGTGTATATTTTTGCAATGTCGAATTCTTTGATTTCGGTGATGGTTAGGTTAGGTTGGGTTAGGTTTGGTGAGGTAAGCGAGTTTTGTGTATATTTTTGCAATGTCGAATTTTTTGATTTCGGTGACGGTTAGGTTTGGTTGGGTTAGGTTTGGTGAGGTAAGCGAGTTTTGTCTAAATCTTAAAAACTCGAGTTCTTTGATTTCGTTGATCGTTAAGTTAGGTTGGGTGAGGTTTGGTGAGTGAAGCAAATTTCGTGTATATTTTTACAATGTCGAATTATTTGATTTCGGTGATGGTTGGGTTAGGTTGGGTTAGGTTTAGTGAGGTAAGCGAGTCTTGTGTATATTTTTGCAATCTCGAATTCTTTGATTTCGGTGATGGTTAGGTTAGGTTGGGTTAGTTTTGGTGAGTAAAGCGAGTTTTGTTTAAATTTAAAAGTCTCGAATTCTTTGATTTCGGTGATGGTTAGGTTAGGTTGGGTTAGGTTTTGTGAGGTTAGCGGGTTTTGTGTATATTTTTGCATTGTCGAATTCTTTGTTTTCGGTGATAGTAAGGCTAGGTTGGGTTAGGTTTGGTGGGGTTAGCGAGTTTTGTGTTTATTTTTGCAATGTGGAATTCTTTGATTTCGGTGATGGTTAGGTTAGGTTGGGTTAGATTTGGTGAGGTAAGCGAGTTTTGTGTATATTTTTGCAATGTCGAATTCTTTGATTTCGGAGACGGTTAGGTTGGGTTGGGTTAGGTTTGGTGAGGTAAGCGAGTTTTGTGTATATTTTTGCATTGTCGAATTCTTTTTTTTCGGTGATAGTAGGGCTAGGTTGGGTTAGGTTTGGTGAGGTAAGCGAGTTTTGTGTATATTTTTGCAATGTCGAATTCTTTGATTTCGGTGACGGTTAGGTTGGGTTGGGTTAGGTTTGGTGAGGTTAGCGAGTTTTGTGTATATTTTTGCATTGTCGAATTCTTTTATTTCGGTGATCGTAGGGCTAGGTTGGGTTAGGTTTGGTGAGGTTAGCGAGTTTTGTGTTTATTTTTGCAATGTCGAATTCTTTGATTTCGGTGATGGTTAGGTTAGGTTGGGTTAGGTTGAGTGAGGTAAGCGAGTTTTGTGAATATTTTTGCAATCTCGAATTCTTTGATTTCGGTGATGGTCAGGTTAGGTTGGGTGAGGTTTGGTGAGGTAAGCGGGTTTTGGGTATATTTTTGCATTGTCGAATTCTTTGATTTCGGTGATGGTTAGGTAAGGTTGGGTTAGGTTAAGTGAGGTAAGCGAGTTTTGTGTATATTTTTGCAATGTCGAATTCTTTGATTTCGGTGATGGTTAGGTTAGGTTGGGTTAGGTTTAGTGAGGTAAGCGAGTTTTGTGTATATTTTTGCAATGTCGAATTCTTTGATTTCGGTGGCGGTGAGGTTGGGTTGGGTTAGGTTTGGTGAGGTTAGCGAGTTTTGTTTAAATTTTAAAATCTCGAATTCTTTGATTTCGGTGATGGTTAGGTTAGGTTGGGTTAGGTTTGGTGAGTTAAGCGAGTTTCGTGTATATTTTTGCAATGTCGAATTCTTTGATTTCGGTGATGGTTAGGTTAGGTTGGGTTAGATTTGGTGAGGTAAGCGGGTTTTGTGTATATTTTTGCGATGTCGAATTCTTTGATTTCGGTGATAGTTAGGCTAGGTTGGGTTAGGTTTGGTGAGGTTAGCGAGTTTTGTGTTTATTTTTAAAATGTCGAATTCTTTGATTTCGGTGATGGTTAGGTTAGGTTGGGTTAGGTTTAGTGAGGCAAGCGAGTTTTGTGTATATTTTTGCAATGTCGAATTCTTTGATTTCGGTGACGGTTAGGTTGGGTTGGGTTAGGTTTGGTGAGGTTAGCGAGTTTTGTGTAAATCTTAAAAACTCGAGTTCTTTGATTTCGTTGATCGTAAAGTTAGGTTGGGTTAGGTTTGGTGAGTTAAGCGAGTTTCGTGTATATTTTTGCAATGTCGAATTCTTTGATTTCGGTGATGGTTAGGTTAGGTTGGGTTAGATTTGGTGAGGTAAGCGGGTTTTGTGTATATTTTTGCGATGTCGAATTTTTCATTTCGGTGATAGTTAGGCTAGGTTGGGTTAGGTTTGGTGAGGTTAGCGAGTTTTGTGTTTATTTTTAAAATGTCGAATTCTTTGATTTCGGTGATGGTAAGGTAAGGTTGGGTTAGGTTTAGTGAGGTAAGCGAGTTTTGTGTATATTTTTGCAATGTCGAATTCTTTGATTTCGGTGATGGTTAGGTTAGGTTGGGTTAGGTTTAGTGAGGTAAGCGAGTTTTGTGTATATTTTTGCAATCTCGAATTCTTTGATTTCGGTGATGGTTAGGTTAGGTTGGGTTAGGTTTGGTGAGGTTAGCGAGTTTTGTGTATATTTTTGCAATGTCGAATTTTTTGATTTCGGTGACGGTAAGGTTGGGTTGGGTTAGGTTTGGTGAGGTTAGCGAGTTTTGTGTAAATCTAAAAAACTCGAGTTCTTTGATTTCGATGATCGTTAAGTTAGGTTGAGTTAGGTTTGGTGAGTGAAGCGAGTTTCGTGTATATTTTTGCAATGTCGAATTCTTTGATTTCGGTGATGGTAAGGCTAGGTTAGGTGAGGGTTGGTTAGGTTAGCGAGTTTTGTGTATATTTTTGCATTGTCGAATTCTTTGTTTTCGGTGATGGTTAGGTTAGGTTGGGTTAGGTTTAGTGAGGTAAGCGAGTTTTGTATATATTTTTGCAATGTCGAATTCTTTGATTTCGGTGACGGTTAGGTTGGGTTGGGTTAGGTTTGGTGAGGTTAGCGAGTTTTGTGTTAATCTTAAAAACTCGAGTTCTTTGATTTCGTTGATCGTTAAGTTAGGTTGGGTGAGGTTTGGTGAGTGAAGCAAATTTCGTGTATATTTTTGCAATGTCGAATTATTTGATTTCGGTGATGGTTGGGTTAGGTTGGGTTAGGTTTAGTGAGGTAAGCGAGTCTTGTGTATATTTTTGCAATCTCGAATTCTTTGATTTCGGTGATGGTTAGGTTAGGTTGGGTTAGTTTTGGTGAGTAAAGCGAGTTTTGTTTAAATTTAAAAGTCTCGAATTCTTTGATTTCGGTGATGGTTAGGTTAGGTTGGGTTAGGTTTTGTGAGGTTAGCGGGTTTTGTGTATATTTTTGCATTGTCGAATTCTTTGTTTTCGGTGATAGTGAGGCTAGGTTGGGTTAGGTTTGGTGAGGTTAGCGAGTTTTGTGTATATTTTTGCATTGTCGAATTCTTTTATTTCGGTGATAGTGAGGCTAGGTTGGGTTAGGTTTGGTGGGGTTAGCGAGTTTTGTGTTTATTTTTGCAATGTCGAATTCTTTGATTTCGGTGATGGTTAGGTTAGGTTGGGTTAGATTTGGTGAGGTAAGCGGGTTTTGTGTATATTTTTGCGATGTCGAATTCTTTGATTTCGGAGACGGTTAGGTTGGGTTGGGTTAGGTTTGGTGAGGTAAGCGAGTGTTGTGTATATTTTTGCATTGTCGAATTTTTTTATTTCGGTGATAGTAGGGCTAGGTTGGGTTAGGTTTGGTGAGGTTAGCGAGTTTTGTGTTTATTTTTGCAATGTCGAATTCTTTGATTTCGGTGATGGTTAGGTTAGGTTGGGTTAGGTTTAGTGAGGTAAGCGAGTTTTGTGAATATTTTTGCAATCTCGAATTCTTTGATTTCGGTGATGGTTAGGTTAGGTTGGGTGAGGTTTGGTGAGGTAAGCGAGTTTTGTTTTAATTTTAATATCTCGAATTCTTTGATTTCGGTGATGGTTAGGTTAGGTTGGGTTAGGTTTGGTGAGTTAAGCGAGTTTCGTGAATATTTTTGCAATGTCGAATTCTTTGATTTCGGTGATGGTTAGGTTAGGTTGGGTGAGGTTTGGTGAGGTAAGCGAGTTTTGTTTTAATTTTAATATCTCGAATTCTTTGATTTCGATGATGGTTAGGTTAGGTTGGGTTAGGTTTGGTGAAGTTAGCGAGTTTAATGTATATTTTTGCAATGTCGAATTCTTTGATTTTGGTGATGGTTAGGTTAGGTTGGGTTAGGTTTGGTGAGGATAGCGAGTTTTGTGTATATTCTTGCAATGTCGAATTTTTTGATTTCGGTGACGGTTAGGTTGGGTTGGGTTAGGTTTGGTGAGGTTAGCGAGTTTTGTGTAAATCTAAAAAACTCGAGTTCTTTGATTTCGTTGATCGTTAAGTTAGGTTGGGTTGGGTTTGGTGAGTTAAGCGAGTTTTGTGTATATTTTTGCAATGTCGATATCCTTGATTTCGGTTAGAGTAAGGCTCGGTTGGGTTAGGTTCTGTGAGGTTAGCGATTTTTGTGAAAATCTAACAATCTCGAATTCTTTGATTTCGGTGACGGTTAGGTTGGGTTGGGTTAGGTTTGGTGAGGTAAGCGAGTTTTGTGTATATTTTTGCATTGTCGAATTCTTTTATTTTGGTGATAGTGAGGCTAGGTTGGGTTAGGTTTGGTGAGGTTAGCGAGTTTTGTGTATATTTTTGCGATGTCGAATTCTTTGATTTCGGTGACGGTTAGGTTAAGTTGGGTTAGGTTTGGTGAGGTTAGCGAGATTTGTGTAAATCATACAATCTCGAATTCTTTGATTTCGGTGATGGTTAGGTTAGGTTTGGTTAGGTTTGGTGAGGTAAGCGGGTTTTGGGTATATTTTTGCATTGTCGAATTCTTTGATTTCGGTGATGGTAAGGTTAGGTTGGGTTAGGTTTGGTGAGGTAAGCGAGTTTTGTTTAAATTTTAAAATCTCGAATTCTTTGATTTCGGTGATGGTTAGGTTAGGTTGGGTTAGATTTGGTGAGGTAAGCGGGTTTTGTGTATATTTTTGCGATGTCGAATTCTTTGATTTCGGTGATAGTTATGCTAGGTTGGGTTAGGTTTGGTGAGGTTAGCGAGTTTTGTGTTTATTTTTAAAATGTCGAATTCTTTGATTTCGGTGATGGTTAGGTTAGGTTGGGTTAGGTTTAGTGAGGCAAGTGAGTTTTGTGTATATTTTTGCAATGTCGAATTCTTTGATTTCGGTGACGGTTAGGTTGGGTTGGGTTAGGTTTGGTGAGGTTAGCGAGTTTTGTGTAAATCTTAAAAACTCGAGTTCTTTGATTTCGTTGATCGTTAAGTTAGGGTGGGTTAGGTTTGTTGAGTTAAGCGAGTTTCGTGTATATTTTTGCAATGTCGAATTCTTTGATTTCGGTGATGGTTAGGTTAGGTTGGGTTAAATTTGGTTAGGTAAGCGGGTTTTGTGTATATTTTTGCGATGTCGAATTCTTTGATTTCGGTGATAGTTAGGCTAGGTTGGGTTAGGTTTGGTGAGGTTAGCGAGTTTTGTGTTTATTTTTAAAATGTCGAATTCTTTGATTTCGGTGATGGTTAGGTAAGGTTGGGTTAGGTTTAGTGAGGGAAGCGAGTTTTGTGTATATTTTTGCAATCTCGAATTCTTTGATTTCGGTGATGGTTAGGTTAGGTTGGGTTAGGTTTGGTGAAGTTAGCGAGTTTAATGTATATTTTTGCAATGTCGAATTCTTTGATTTTGGTGATGGTTAGGTTAGGTTGGGTTAGGTTTGGTGAGGTAAGCGAGTTTTGTGTATATTTTTGCAATGTCGAATTTTTTGATTTCGGTGACGGTTAGGTTGGGTTGGGTTAGGTTTGGTGAGGTAAGCGAGTTTTGTCTAAATCTTAAAAACTCGAGTTCTTTCATTTCGTTGATCGTTAAGTTAGGTTGGGTGAGGTTTGGTGAGTGAAGCAAATTTCGTGTATATTTTAACAATGTCGAATTATTTGATTTCGGTGATGGTTGGGTTAGGTTGGGTTAGGTTAAGTGAGGTAAGCGAGTCTTGTGTATATTTTTGCAATCTCGAATTCTTTGATTTCGGTGATGGTTAGGTTAGGTTGGGTTAGTTTTGGTGAGTAAAGCGAGTTTTGTTTAAATTTAAAAGTCTCGAATTCTTTGATTTCGGTGATGGTTAGGTTAGGTTGGGTTAGGTTTTGTGAGGTAAGCGGGTTTTGTGTATATTTTTGCATTGTCGAATTCTTTGTTTTCGGTGATAGTGAGGCTAGGTTGGGTTAGGTTTGGTGGGGTTAGCGATTTTTGTGTTTATTTTTGCAATGTGGAATTCTTTGATTTCGGTGATGGTTAGGTTAGGTTGGGTTAGATTTGGTGAGGTAAGCGAGTTTTGTGTATATTTTTGCAATGTCGAATTCTTTGATTTCGGAGACGGTTAGGTTGGGTTGGGTTAGGTTTGGTGAGGTAAGCGAGTTTTGTGTATATTTTTGCATTGTCGAATTCTTTTTTTTCGGTGATAGTAGGGCTAGGTTGGGTTAGGATTGGTGAGGTAAGCGAGTTTTGTGTTTATTTTTGCAATGTCGAATTCTTTGATTTCGGTGATGGTTAGGTTAGGTTGGGTTAGGTTTAGTGAGGTTAGCGAGTTTTGTGTATATTTTTGCAATGTCGAATTCTTTGATTTCGGTGACGGTTAGGTTGGGTTGGGTTAGGTTTGGTGAGGTTAGCGAGTTTTGTGTATATTTTTGCATTGTCGAATTCTTTTATTTCGGTGATAGTAGGGCTAGGTTGGGTTAGGTTTGGTGAGGTTAGCGAGTTTTGTGTTTATTTTTGCAATGTCGAATTCTTTGATTTCGGTGATGGTTAGGTTAGGTTGGGTTAGGTTGAGTGAGGTAAGCGAGTTTTGTGAATATTTTTGCAATCTCGAATTCTTTGATTTCGGTGATGGTCAGGTTAGGTTGGGTGAGGTTTGGTGAGGTAAGCGGGTTTTGGGTATATTTTTGCATTGTCGAATTCTTTGATTTCGGTGATGGTTAGGTAAGGTTGGGTTAGGTTAAGTGAGGTAAGCGAGTTTTGTGTATATTTTTGCAATGTCGAATTCTTTGATTTCGGTGATGGTTAGGTGAGTTGGGTTAGGTTTAGTGAGGTAAGCGAGTTTTGTGTATATTTTTGCAATGTCGAATTCTTTGATTTCGGTGGCGGTTAGGTTGGGTTGGGTTAGGTTTGGTGAGGTTAGCGAGTTTTGTGTCATCTTAAAAACTCGAGTTCTTTGATTTCGTTGATCGTTAAGTTAGGTTGGGTTAGGTTTGGTGAGTGAACCGAGTTTCGTGTATATTTTTGCAATGTCGAATTCTTTGATTTCGGTGATGCTAAGGTTAGGTTGGGTTAGGTTGAGTGAGGTAAGCGAGTTTTGTGTATATTTTTGCAATCTCGAATTCTTTGATTTCGGTGATGGTAAGGTAAGGTTGGGTTAGGTTTGGTGAGGTAAACGAGTTTTGTTTAAATTTTAAAATCTCGAATTCTTTGATTTCGGTGATGGTTAGGTTAGGTTGGGTTAGGTTTAGTGAGGCAAGCGAGTTTTGTGTATATTTTTGCAATGTCGAATTCTTTGATTTCGGTGACGGTTAGGTTGGGTTGGGTTAGGTTTGGTGAGGTTAGCGAGTTTTGTGTAAATCTTAAAATCTCGAGTTCTTTGACTTCGTTGATCGTTAAGTTAGGTTGGGTTAGGTTTGGTGAGTTAAGCGAGTTTCGTGTATATTTTTGCAATGTCGAATTCTTTGATTTCGGTGATGGTTAGGTTAGGTTGGGTTAGATTTGGTGAGGTAAGCGGGTTTTGTGTATATTTTTGCGATGTCGAATTTTTCATTTCGGTGATAGTTAGGCTAGGTTGGGTTAGGTTTGGTGAGGTTAGCGAGTTTTGTGTTTATTTTTAAAATGTCGAATTCTTTGATTTCGGTGATGGTTAGGTAAGGTTGGGTTAGGTTTAGTGAGGTAAGCGAGTTTTGTGTATATTTTTGCAATGTCGAATTCTTTGATTTCGGTGATGGTTAGGTTAGGTTGGGTTAGGTTTAGTGAGGTAAGCGAGTTTTGTGTATATTTTTGCAATCTCGAATTCTTTGATTTCGGTGATGGTTAGGTTAGGTTGGGTTAGGTTGGTGAGGTTAGCGAGTTTTGTGTATATTTTTGCAATGTCGAATTTTTTGATTTCGGTGACGGTTAGGTTGGGTTGGGTTAGGTTTGGTGAGGTTAGCGAGTTTTGTGTAAATCTAAAAAACTCGAGTTCTTTGATTTCGATGATCGTTAAGTTAGGTTTGGTTAGGTTTGGTGAGTGAAGCGAGTTTCGTGTATATTTTTGCAATGTCGAATTCTTTGATTTCGGTGATGGTAAGGCTAGGTTAGGTGAGGGTTGGTTAGGTTAGCGAGTTTTGTGTATATTTTTGCATTGTCGAATTCTTTGTTTTCGGTGATGGTTAGGTTAGGTTGGGTTAGGTTTAGTGAGGTAAGCGAGTTTTGTATATATTTTTGCAATGTCGAATTCTTTGATTTCGGTGACGGTTAGGTTGGGTTGGGTTAGGTTTGGTGAGGTTAGCGAGTTTTGTGTAAATCTTAAAAACTCGAGTTCTTTGATTTCGTTGATCGTTAAGTTAGGTTGGGTGAGGTTTGGTGAGTGAAGCAAATTTCGTGTATATTTTTGCAATGTCGAATTATTTGATTTCGGTGATGGTTGGGTTAGGTTGGGTTAGGTTTAGTGAGGTAAGCGAGTCTTGTGTATATTTTTGCAATCTCGAATTCTTTGATTTCGGTGATGGTTAGGTTAGGTTGGGTTAGTTTTGGTGAGTAAAGCGAGTTTTGTTTAAATTTAAAAGTCTCGAATTCTTTGATTTCGGTGATGGTTAGGTTAGGTTGGGTTAGGTTTTGTGAGGTTAGCGGGTTTTGTGTATATTTTTGCATTGTCGAATTCTTTGTTTTCGGTGATAGTGAGGCTAGGTTGGGTTAGGTTTGGTGAGGTTAGCGAGTTTTGTGTATATTTTTGCATTGTCGAATTCTTTTATTTCGGTGATAGTGAGGCTAGGTTGGGTTAGGTTTGGTGGGGTTAGCGAGTTTTGTGTTTATTTTTGCAATGTCGAATTCTTTGATTTCGGTGATGGTTAGGTTAGGTTGGGTTAGATTTGGTGAGGTAAGCGGGTTTTGTGTATATTTTTGCGATGTCGAATTCTTTGATTTCGGTGATAGTTAGGATAGGTTGGGTTAGGTTTGGTGAGGTAAGCGAGTTTTGTGTTTATTTTTAAAATGTCGAATTCTTTGATTTCGGTGATGGTTAGGTTAGGTTGGGTTAGGTTTAGTGAGGTAAGCGAGTTTTGTGTATATTTTTGCAATGTCGAATTCTTTGATTTCGGAGACGGTTAGGTTGGGTTGGGTTAGGTTTGGTGAGGTAAGCGAGTTTTGTGTATATTTTTGCATTGTCGAATTCTTTGACTTCGGTGATAGTTAGGCTTGGTTGGGTTAGGTTTGGTGAAGTAAGCGAGTTTTGTGTATATTTTTGCATAGTCGAATTTTTTTATTTCGGTGATAGTAGGGCTAGGTTGGGTTAGGTTTGGTGAGGTTAGCGAGTTTTGTGTTTATTTTTGCAATGTCGAATTCTTTGATTTCGGTGATGGTTAGGTTAGGTTGGGTTAGGTTTAGTGAGGTAAGCGAGTTTTGTGAATATTTTTGCAATCTCGAATTCTTTGATTTCGGTGATGGTTAGGTTAGGTTGGGTGAGGTTTGGTGAGGTAAGCGAGTTTTGTTTTAATTTTAATATCTCGAATTCTTTGATTTCGGTGATGGTTAGGTTAGGTTGGGTTAGGTTTGGTGAGTTAAGCGAGTTTCGAGTATATTTTTGCAATGTCGAATTCTTTGATTTCGGTGACGGTTAGGTTGGGTTGGGTTAGGTTTGGTGAGGTTAGCGAGTTTTGTGTAAATCTTAAAAACTCGAGTTCTTTGATTTCGTTGATCGTTAAGTTAGGTTGGGTTAGGTTTGGTGAGTTAAGCGAGTTTCGTGAATATTTTTGCAATGTCGAATTCTTTGATTTCGGTGATGGTTAGGTTAGGTTGGGTAAGCTTTAGTGAGGTAAGCGAGTTTTGTGTATATTTTTGCAATCTCGAATTCTTTGATTTCGATGATGGTTAGGTTAGGTTGGGTTAGGTTTGGTGAAGTTAGCGAGTTTAATGTATATTTTTGCAATGTCGAATTCTTTGATTTTGGTGATGGTTAGGTTAGGTTGGGTTAGGTTTGGTGAGGTTAGCGAGTTTTGTGTATATTCTTGCAATGTCGAATTTTTTGATTTCGGTGACGGTTAGGTTGGGTTGGGTTAGGTTTGGTGAGGTTAGCGAGTTTTGTGTAAATCTAAAAAACTCGAGTTCTTTGATTTCGATGATCGTTAAGTTAGGTTGGGTTAGGTTTGGTGAGTGAAGCGAGTTTCGTGTATATTTTTGCAATGTCGAATTCTTTGATTTCGGTGATGGTAAGGCTAGGTTGGGTGAGGGTTGGTTAGGTTAGCGAGTTTTGTGTATATTTTTGCATTGTCGAATTCTTTGTTTTCGGTGATGGTTAGGTTAGGTTGGGTTAGGTTTAGTGAGGTAAGCGAGTTTTGTATATATTTTTGCAATGTCGAATTCTTTGATTTCGGTGACGGTTAGGTTGGGTTGGGTTAGGTTTGGTGAGGTTAGCGAGTTTTGTGTAAATCCTAAAAACTCGAGTTCTTTGATTTCGTTGATCGTAAAGTTAGGTTGGGTTGGGTTTGGTGAGTTAAGCGAGTTTCGTGTATATTTTTGCAATGTCGATATCCTTGATTTCGGTTAGAGTAAGGCTCGGTTGGGTTAGGTTCTGTGAGGTTAGCGATTTTTGTGAAAATCTAACAATCTCGAATTCTTTGATTTCGGTGACGGTTAGGTTGGGTTGGGTTAGGTTTGGTGAGGTAAGCGAGTTTTGTGTATATTTTTGCATTGTCGAATTCTTTTATTTTGGTGATAGTGAGGCTAGGTTGGGTTAGGTTTGGTGAGGTTAGCGAGTTTTGTGTATATTTTTGCGATGTCGAATTCTTTGATTTCGGTGACGGTTAGGTTAAGTTGGGTTAGGTTTGGTGAGGTTAGCGAGTATTGTGTACATCTTAATAACTCAAATTCTTTGATTTCGTTGATCGTTAAGTTAGGTTGGGTTAGGTTTGGTGAGTGAAGCGAGTTTCGTGTATATTTTTGCAATGTCGAATTCTTTGATTTCGGTGATGGTTAGGTTAGGTTGGGTGAGGTTTGGTGAGGGTAAGCGGGTTTTGGGTATATTTTTGCATTGTCGAATTCTTTGATTTCGGTGATGGTTAGGTAAGGTTGGGTTAGGTTTGGTGAGGTAGGCGAGTTTTGTTTTAATTTTAATATCTCGAATTCCTTGATTTCGGTGATGGTTAGGTTAGGTTGGGTAAGGTTTGGTGAGTTAAGCGAGTTTCGAGTATATTTTTGTAATGTCGAATTCTTTGATTTCGGTGATGGTTATGTTAGGTTGGGATAGGTTTGGTAAGGTTAGCGAGTTTTGTGTATATTTTTGCAATGTCGAATTCTTTGATTTCGGTAATGGGTAGGTTAGGTTATGTTAGGATTGGTGAGGTAAGCGAGATTTGTGTATATTTTTGCATTGTCGAATTCTTTGATTTCGGTGATAGTTAGGCTAGGTTGGGTTAGGTTTGGTGAGGTTATCGAGTTTTGTGTATATTTTTGCATTGTCGAATTCTTTGATTTCGGTGATAGTTAAGCTAGGTTGGGTTAGGTTTGGTGAGGTTAGCGAGATTTGTGTAAATCATACAATCTCGAATTCTTTGATTTCGGTGATGGTTAGGTTAGGTTGGGTTAGGTTTGGTGAGGTAAGCGGGTTTTGGGTATATTTTTGCATTGTCAAATTCTTTGATTTCGGTGATGGTAAGGTTAGGTTGGGTTAGGTTTGGTGAGGTAAGCGAGTTTTGTTTAAATTTTAAAATCTCGAATTCTTTGATTTTGGTGATGGTTAGGTTAGGTTAAGTTAGGTTTGGTGAGTTAAGCGAGTTTCGTGTATATTTTTGCAATGTCGAATTCTTTGATTTCGGTGATAGTAAGGCTAGGTTGGGTTAGGTTTGGTGAGGTTAGCGAGTTTTGTGTTTATTTTTGCATTGTCGAATTCTTTTATTTCGGTGATAGTTAGGCTAGGTTGGGTTAGGTGTGGTGAGGTTAGCAAGTTTTGTGTTTATTTTTGCAATGTCGAATTCTTTGATTTCGGTGATGGTTAGGTTAGGTTGGGTGAGGTTTAGTGAGGTAAGCGGGTTTTGGGTATATTTTTGCATTGTCGAATTCTTTGATTTCGGTGATGGTTAGGTTAGGTTGGGTAAGGTTTGGTGAGTTAAGCGAGTTTCGAGTATATTTTTGTAATGTCGAATTCTTTGATTTCGGTGATGGTTAGGTTAGGTTGGGTTAGATTTGGTGAGGTAAGCGGGTTTTGTGTATATTTTTGCGATGTCGAATTCTTTGATTTCGGTGATAGTTAGGCTAGGTTGGGTTAGGTTTGGTGAGGTTAGCGAGTTTTGTGTAAATCTTAAAAACTCGAGTTCTTTGATTTCGTTGATCGTTAAGTTAGGTTGGGTTAGGTTTGGTGAGTTAAGCGAGTTTCGTGTTTATTTTTGCAATGTCGAATTCTTTGATTTCGGTGATGGTTAGGTTAGGTTGGGTTAGCTTTAGTGAGGTAAGCGAGTTTTGTGTATATTTTTGCAATCTCGAATTCTTTGATTTCGGTGATGGTTAGGTAAGGTTGGGTTAGGTTTGGTGAAGTTAGCAAGTTTAATGTATATTTTTGCAATGTCGAATTCTTTGATTTTGGTGATGGTTAGGTTAGGTTGGGTTAGGTTTGGTGAGGTTAGCGAGTTTTGTGTATATTTTTGCATTGTCGAATTCTTTTATTTTGGTGATAGTGAGGCTAGGTTGGGTTAGGTTTGGTGAGGTTAGCGAGTTTTGTGTTTATTTTTGCAATGTCGAATTCTTTGATTTCGGTGATGGTTAGGTTAGGTTGGGTTAGGTTTTGTGAGGTTAGCGGGTTTTGTGTATATTTTTGCATTGTCGAATTCTTTGTTTTCGGTGATAGTGAGGCTAGGTTGGGTTAGGTTTGGTGGGGTTAGCGAGTTTTGTGTTTATTTTTGCAATGTGGAATTCTTTGATTTCGGTGATGGTTAGGTTAGGTTGGGTTAGGTTTAGTGAGGTAAGCGAGTTTTGTGTATATTTTTGCAAAGTCGAATTCTTTGATTTCGGTGACGGTTAGGTTGGGTTGGGTTAGGTTTGGTGAGGTTAGCGAGTTTTGTGTACATCTTTAAAACTCGAGTTCTTTGATTTTGTTGATCGTTAAGTTAGGTTGATTTAGGTTTGGTGAGTGAAGCGAGTTTCGTGTATATTTTTGCAATGTCGAATTCTTTGATTTCGGTGATGGTTAGGTTAGGTTGGGTTAGGTTGAGTGAGGTAAGCGAGTTTTGTGAATATTTTTGCAATCTCGAATTCTTTGATTTCGGTGATGGTTAGGTTAGGTTGGGTGAGGTTTGGTGAGGTAAGCGGGTTTTGGGTATATTTTTGCATTGTCGAATTCTTTGATTTCGGTGATGGTTAGGTAAGGTTGGGTTAGGTTAAGTGAGGTAAGCGAGTTTTGTGTATATTTTTGCAATGTCGAATTCTTTGATTTCGGTGATGGTTAGGTTAGGTTGGGTTAGGTTTGGTGAGTTAAGCGAGTTTCGTGTATATTTTTGCAATGTCGAATTCTTTGATTTCGGTGATGGTTAGGTTAGGTTGGGTTAGATTTGGTGAGGTAAGCGGGTTTTGTGTATATTTTTGCGATGTCGAATTCTTTGATTTCGGTGATAGTTAGGCTAGGTTGGGTTAGGTTTGGTGAGGTTAGCGAGTTTTGTGTTTATTTTTAAAATGTCGAATTCTTTGATTTCGGTGATGGTTAGGTGGGGTTGGGTTAGGTTTAGTGAGGCAAGCGAGTTTTGTGTATATTTTTGCAATGTCGAATTCTTTGATTTCGGTGACGGTTAGGTTGGGTTGGGTTAGGTTTGGTGAGGTTAGCGAGTTTTGTGTAAATCTTAAAAACTCGAGTTCTTTGATTTCGTTGATCGTTAAGTTAGGTTGGGTTGGGTTTGGTGAGTTAAGCGAGTTTTGTGTATATTTTTGCAATGTCGATATCCTTGATTTCGGTTAGAGTAAGGCTCGGTTGGGTTAGGTTCTGTGAGGTTAGCGATTTTTGTGAAAATCTAACAATCTCGAATTCTTTGATTTCGGTGACGGTTAGGTTGGGTTGGGTTAGGTTTGGTGAGGTAAGCGAGTTTTGTGTATATTTTTGCATTGTCGAATTCTTTTATTTTGGTGATAGTGAGGCTAGGTTGGGTTAGGTTTGGTGAGGTTAGCGAGTTTTGTGTATATTTTTGCGATGTCGAATTCTTTGATTTCGGTGACGGTTAGGTTAAGTTGGGTTAGGTTTGGTGAGGTTAGCGAGATTTGTGTAAATCATACAATCTCGAATTCTTTGATTTCGGTGATGGTTAGGTTAGGTTTGGTTAGGTTTGGTGAGGTAAGCGGGTTTTAGGTATATTTTTGCATTGTCGAATTCTTTGATTTCGGTGATGGTAAGGTTAGGTTGGGTTAGGTTTGGTGAGGTAAGCGAGTTTTGTTTAAATTTTAAAATCTCGAATTCTTTGATTTCGGTGATGGTTAGGTTAGGTTGGGTTAGATTTGGTGAGGTAAGCGGGTTTTGGGTATATTTTTGCATTGTCAAATTCTTTGATTTCGGTGATGGTAAGGTTAGGTTGGGTTAGGTTTGGTGAGGTAAGCGAGTTTTGTTTAAATTTTAAAATCTCGAATTCTTTGATTTTGGTGATGGTTAGGTTAGGTTAAGTTAGGTTTGGTGAGTGAAGCGAGTTTCGTGTATATTTTTGCAATGTCGAATTCTTTGATTTCGGTGATAGTAAGGCTAGGTTGGGTTAGGTTTGGTGAGGTTAGCGAGTTTTGTGTTTATTTTTGCATTGTCGAATTCTTTTATTTCGGTGATAGTTAGGCTAGGTTGGGTTAGGTGTGGTGAGGTTAGCAAGTTTTGTGTTTATTTTTGCAATGTCGAATTCTTTGATTTCGGTGATGGTTAGGTTAGGTTGGGTGAGGTTTAGTGAGGTAAGCGGGTTTTGGGTATATTTTTGCATTGTCGAATTCTTTGATTTCGGTGATGGTTAGGTTAGGTTGGGTAAGGTTTGGTGAGTTAAGCGAGTTTCGAGTATATTTTTGTAATGTCGAATTCTTTGAT
Organism: Arctopsyche grandis; assembly: GCF_051622035.1. Taxonomy (NCBI): domain Eukaryota; kingdom Metazoa; phylum Arthropoda; class Insecta; order Trichoptera; family Hydropsychidae; genus Arctopsyche; species Arctopsyche grandis. The sequence goes on from NC_135361.1 coordinate 33,650,169, forward strand.
TTCGGTGATGGTTAGGTTAGGTTGGGTTAGATTTGGTGAGGTAAGCGGGTTTTGTGTATATTTTTGCGATGTCGAATTCTTTGATTTCGGTGATAGTTAGGCTAGGTTGGGTTAGGTTTGGTGAGGTTAGCGAGTTTTGTGTAAATCTTAAAAACTCGAGTTCTTTGATTTCGTTGATCGTTAAGTTAGGTTGGGTTAGGTTTGGTGAGTTAAGCGAGTTTCGTGTTTATTTTTGCAATGTCGAATTCTTTGATTTCGGTGATGGTTAGGTTAGGTTGGGTTAGCTTTAGTGAGGTAAGCGAGTTTTGTGTATATTTTTGCAATCTCGAATTCTTTGATTTCGGTGATGGTTAGGTAAGGTTGGGTTAGGTTTGGTGAAGTTAGCAAGTTTAATGTATATTTTTGCAATGTCGAATTCTTTGATTTTGGTGATGGTTAGGTTAGGTTGGGTTAGGTTTGGTGAGGTTAGCGAGTTTTGTGTATATTTTTGCATTGTCGAATTCTTTTATTTTGGTGATAGTGAGGCTAGGTTGGGTTAGGTTTGGTGAGGTTAGCGAGTTTTGTGTTTATTTTTGCAATGTCGAATTCTTTGATTTCGGTGATGGTTAGGTTAGGTTGGGTTAGGTTTTGTGAGGTTAGCGGGTTTTGTGTATATTTTTGCATTGTCGAATTCTTTGTTTTCGGTGATAGTGAGGCTAGGTTGGGTTAGGTTTGGTGGGGTTAGCGAGTTTTGTGTTTATTTTTGCAATGTGGAATTCTTTGATTTCGGTGATGGTTAGGTTAGGTTGGGTTAGGTTTAGTGAGGTAAGCGAGTTTTGTGTATATTTTTGCAAAGTCGAATTCTTTGATTTCGGTGACGGTTAGGTTGGGTTGGGTTAGGTTTGGTGAGGTTAGCGAGTTTTGTGTACATCTTTAAAACTCGAGTTCTTTGATTTTGTTGATCGTTAAGTTAGGTTGATTTAGGTTTGGTGAGTGAAGCGAGTTTCGTGTATATTTTTGCAATGTCGAATTCTTTGATTTCGGTGATGGTTAGGTTAGGTTGGGTTAGGTTGAGTGAGGTAAGCGAGTTTTGTGAATATTTTTGCAATCTCGAATTCTTTGATTTCGGTGATGGTTAGGTTAGGTTGGGTGAGGTTTGGTGAGGTAAGCGGGTTTTGGGTATATTTTTGCATTGTCGAATTCTTTGATTTCGGTGATGGTTAGGTAAGGTTGGGTTCGGTTAAGTGAGGTAAGCGAGTTTTGTGTATATTTTTGCAATGTCGAATTCTTTGATTTCGGTGATGGTTAGGTTAGGTTGGGTTAGGTTTGGTGAGTTAAGCGAGTTTCGTGTATATTTTTGCAATGTCGAATTCTTTGATTTCGGTGATGGTTAGGTTAGGTTGGGTTAGATTTGGTGAGGTAAGCGGGTTTTGTGTATATTTTTGCGATGTCGAATTCTTTGATTTCGGTGATAGTTAGGCTAGGTTGGGTTAGGTTTGGTGAGGTTAGCGAGTTTTGTGTTTATTTTTAAAATGTCGAATTCTTTGATTTCGGTGATGGTTAGGTGGGGTTGGGTTAGGTTTAGTGAGGCAAGCGAGTTTTGTGTATATTTTTGCAATGTCGAATTCTTTGATTTCGGTGACGGTTAGGTTGGGTTGGGTTAGGTTTGGTGAGGTTAGCGAGTTTTGTGTAAATCTTAAAAACTCGAGTTCTTTGATTTCGTTGATCGTTAAGTTAGGTTGGGTTGGGTTTGGTGAGTTAAGCGAGTTTTGTGTATATTTTTGCAATGTCGATATCCTTGATTTCGGTTAGAGTAAGGCTCGGTTGGGTAAGGTTCTGTGAGGTTAGCGATTTTTGTGAAAATCTAACAATCTCGAATTCTTTGATTTCGGTGACGGTTAGGTTGGGTTGGGTTAGGTTTGGTGAGGTAAGCGAGTTTTGTGTATATTTTTGCATTGTCGAATTCTTTTATTTTGGTGATAGTGAGGCTAGGTTGGGTTAGGTTTGGTGAGGTTAGCGAGTTTTGTGTATATTTTTGCGATGTCGAATTCTTTGATTTCGGTGACGGTTAGGTTAAGTTGGGTTAGGTTTGGTGAGGTTAGCGAGATTTGTGTAAATCATACAATCTCGAATTCTTTGATTTCGGGGATGGTTAGGTTAGGTTTGGTTAGGTTTGGTGAGGTAAGCGGGTTTTGGGTATATTTTTGCATTGTCGAATTCTTTGATTTCGGTGATGGTAAGGTTAGGTTGGGTTAGGTTTGGTGAGGTAAGCGAGTTTTGTTTAAATTTTAAAATCTCGAATTCTTTGATTTCGGTGATGGTTAGGTTAGGTTGGGTTAGATTTGGTGAGGTAAGCGGGTTTTGTGTATATTTTTGCGATGTCGAATTCTTTGATTTCGGTGATAGTTAGGCTAGGTTGGGTTAGGTTTGGTGAGGTTAGCGAGTTTTGTGTAAATCTTAAAAACTCGAGTTCTTTGATTTCGTTGATCGTTAAGTTAGGTTGGGTTAGGTTTGGTGAGTTAAGCGAGTTTCGTGTATATTTTTGCAATGTCGAATTCTTTGATTTCGGTGATGGTTAGGTTAGGTTGGGTTAGGTTTAGTGAGGTAAGCGAGTTTTGTGTATATTTTTGCAATCTCGAATTCTTTGATTTCGGTGATCGTTAGGTTAGGTTGGGTTAGTTTTGGTGAGTAAAGCGAGTTTTGTTTAAATTTTAAAGTCTCGAATTCTTTGATTTCGGTGATGGTTAGGTTAGGTTGGGTTAGGTTTTGTGAGGTTAGCGGGTTTTGTTTATATTTTTGTTTTGTCGAATTCTTTGTTTTCGGTGATAGTGAGGCTAGGTTGGGTTAGGTTTGGTGAGGTTAGCGAGTTTTGTGTATATTTTTGCATTGTCGAATTCTTTTATTTCGGTGATAGTGAGGCTAGGTTGGGTTAGGTTTGGTGGGGTTAGCGAGTTTTGTGTTTATTTTTGCAATGTCGAATTCTTTGATTTCGGTGATGGTTAGGTTAGGTTGGGTTAGATTTGGTGAGGTAAGCGGGTTTTGTGTATAATTTTGCGATGTCGAATTCTTTGATTTCGGTGATAGTTAGGATAGGTTGGGTTAGGTTTGGTGAGGTAAGCGAGTTTTGTGTTTATTTTTGCAATGTCGAATTCTTTGATTTCGGTGATGGTTAGGCTAGGTTGGGTGAGGGTTGGTTAGGTAAGCGAGTTTTGTGTATATTTTTGCATTGTCGAATTCTTTGTTTTCGGTGATGGTTAGGTTAGGTTGGGTTAGGTTTAGTGAGGTAAGCGAGTTTTGTATATATTTTTGCAATGTCGAATTTTTTGATTTCGGTGATGGTTAGGTTAGGTTGGGTTAGGTTTGGTGAAGTTAGCGAGTTTAATGTATATTTTTGCAATGTCGAATTCTTTGATTTTGGTGATGGTTAGGTTAGGTTGGGTTAGGTTTGGTGAGGTTAGCGAGTTATGTGTATATTCTTGCAATGTCGAATTTTTTGATTTCGGTGACGGTTAGGTTGGGTTGGGTTAGGTTTGGTGAGGTTAGCGAGTTTTGTGTAAATCTAAAAAACTCGAGTTCTTTGATTTCGATGATCGTTAAGTTAGGTTGGGTTAGGTTTGGTGAGTGAAGCGAGTTTCGTGTATATTTTTGCAATGTCGAATTCTTTGATTACGGTGATGGTAAGGCTAGGTTGGGTGAGGGTTGGTTAGGTTAGCGAGTTTTGTGTATATTTTTGCATTGTCGAATTCTTTGTTTTCGGTGATGGTTAGGTTAGGTTGGGTTAGGTTTAGTGAGGTAAAAGAGTTTTGTATATATTTTTGCAATGTCGAATTCTTTGATTTCGGTGACGGTTAGGTTGGGTTGGGTTAGGTTTGGTGAGGTTAGCGAGTTTTGTGTAAATCTAAAAAACTCGAGTTCTTTGATTTCGTTGATCGTTAAGTTAGGTTGGGTTAGGTTTGGTGAGTTAAGCGAGTTTCGTGTATATTTTTGCAATGTCGAATTCTTTGACTTCGGTGATGGTTAGGTTAGGTTGGGTTAGGTTTAGTGAGGTAAGCGAGTTTTGTGTATATTTTTGCAATCTCGAATTCTTTGATTTCGGTGATGGTTAGGTAAGGTTGGGTTAGGTTTGGTGAGGTAAGCGAGTTTTGTTTAAATTTTAAAATCTCGAATTCTTTGATTTCGGTGATGGTTAGGTTAGGTTGGGTTAGATTTGGTGAGGTAAGCGGGTTTTGTGTATATTTTTGCGATGTCGAATTCTTTGATTTCGGTGATAGTTAGGCTAGGTTGGGTTAGGTTTGGTGAGGTTAGCGAGTTTTGTGTTTATTTTTGCAATGTCGAATTCTTTGATTTCGGTGACGGTTAGGTTGGGTTGGGTTAGGTTTGGTGAGGATAGCGAGCTTGTGTCATCTTAGAAAACTCGAGTTCTTTGATTTCGTTGATCGTTAAGTTAGGTTGGGTTAGGTTTGGTGAGTGAACCGAGTTTCGTGTATATTTTTGCAATGTCGAATTCTTTGATTTCGGTGATGCTAAGGTTAGGTTGGGTTAGGTTGAGTGAGGTAAGCGAGTTTTGTGTATATTTTTGCAATCTCGAATTCTTTGATTTCGGTGATGGTTAGGTAAGGTTGGGTTAGGTTTGGTGAGGTAAGCGAGTTTTGTTTAAATTTTAAAATCTCGAATTCTTTGATTTCGGTGATGGTTAGGTTAGGTTGGGTTAGATTTGGTGAGGTAAGCGGGTTTTGTGTATATTTTTGCGATGTCGAATTCTTTGATTTCGGTGATAGTTAGGCTAGGTTGGGTTAGGTTTGGTGAGGTTAGCGAGTTTTGTGTTTATTTTAAAAATGTCGAATTCTTTGATTTCGGTGATGGTTAGGTAAGGTTGGGTTAGGTTTAGTGAGGTAAGCGAGTTTTGTGTATATTTTTGCAATGTCGAATTCTTTGATTTCGGTGATGGTTAGGTTAGGTTGGGTTAGGTTTAGTGAGGTAAGCGAGTTTTGTGTATATTTTTGCAATCTCGAATTCTTTGATTTCGGTGATGGTTAGGTTAGTTTGGGTTAGGTTTGGTGAGGTTAGCGAGTTTTGTGTATATTTTTGCAATGTCGAATTTTTTGATTTCGGTGACGGTTAGGTTGGGTTGGGTTAGGTTTGGTGAGGTTAGCGAGTTTTGTGTAAATCTAAAAAACTCGAGTTCTTTGATTTCGATGATCGTTAAGTTAGGTTGGGTTAGGTTTGGTGAGTGAAGCGAGTTTCGTGTATATTTTTGCAATGTCGAATTCTTTGATTTCGGTGATGGTAAGGCTAGGTTGGGTGAGGGTTGGTTAGGTTAGCGAGTTTTGTGTATATTTTTGCATTGTCGAATTCTTTGTTTTCGGTGATGGTTAGGTTAGGTTGGGTTAGGTTTAGTGAGGTAAGCGAGTCTTGTGTATATTTTTGCAATCTCGAATTCTTTGATTTCGGTGATGGTTAGGTTAGGTTGGGTTAGTTTTGGTGAGTAAAGCGAGTTTTGTTTAAATTTAAAAGTCTCGAATTCTTTAATTTCGGTGATGGTTAGGTTAGGTTGGGTTAGGTTTTGTGAGGTTAGCGGGTTTTGTGTATATTTTTGCATTGTCGAATTCTTTGTTTTCGGTGATAACGAGGCTAGGTTGGGTTAGGTTTGGTGAGGTTAGCGAGTTTTGTGTATATTTTTGCAATGTCGAATTCTTTTATTTCGGTGATAGTGAGGCTAGGTTGGGTTAGGTTTGGTGGGGTTAGCGAGTTTTGTGTTTATTTTTGCAATGTCGAATTCTTTGATTTCGGTGATGGTTAGGTTAGGTTGGGTTAGATTTGGTGAGGTAAGCGGGTTTTGTGTATATTTTTGCGATGTCGAATTCTTTGATTTCGGTGATAGTTAGGATAGGTTGGGTTAGGTTTGGTGAGGTAAGCGAGTTTTGTGTTTATTTTTAAAATGTCGAATTCTTTGATTTCGGTGATGGTTAGGTTAGGTTGGGTTAGGTTTAGTGAGGTAAGCGAGTTTTGTGTATATTTTTGCAATGTCGAATTCTTTTATTTCGGAGACGGTTAGGTTGGGTTGGGTTAGGTTTGGTGATTTAAGCGAGTTTTGCGTATATTTTTGCATTGTCGAATTCTTTGACTTCGGTGATAGTTAGGTTTGTTTGGGTTAGGTTTGGTGAGGTAAGCGAGTTTTGTGTATATTTTTGCATTGTCGAATTTTTTTATTTCGGTGATAGTAGGGCTAGGTTGGGTTAGGTTTGGTGAGGTTAGCGAGTTTTGTGTTTATTTTTGCAATGTCGAATTCTTTGATTTCGGTGATGGTTAGGTTAGGTTGGGTTAGGTTTAGTGAGGTAAGCGAGTTTTGTGAATATTTTTGCAATCTCGAATTCTTTGATTTCGGTGATGGTAAGGTTAGGTTGGGTGAGGTTTGGTGAGGTAAGCGAGTTTTGTTTTAATTTTAATATCTCGAATTCTTTGATTTCGGTGATGGTTAGGTTAGGTTGGGTTAGATTTGGTGAGGTAAGCGGGTTTTGTGTATATTTTTGCGATGTCAAATTCTTTGATTTCGGTGATAGTTAGGCTAGGTTGGGTTAGGTTTGGTGAGGTTAGCGAGTTTTGTGTTTATTTTTGCAATGTCGAATTCTTTGATTTCGGTGACGGTTAGGTTGGGTTGGGTTAGGTTTGGTGAGGTTAGCGAGCTTGTGTCATCTTAGAAAACTCGAGTTCTTTGATTTCGTTGATCGTTAAGTTAGGTTGGGTTAGGTTTGGTGAGTGAACCGAGTTTCGTGTATATTTTTGCAATGTCGAATTCTTTGATTTCGGTGATGCTAAGGTTAGGTTGGGTTAGGTTGAGTGAGGTAAGCGAGTTTTGTGTATATTTTTGCAATCTCGAATTCTTTGATTTCGGTGATGGTTAGGTAAGGTTGGGTTAGGTTTGGTGAGGTAAGCGAGTTTTGTTTAAATTTTAAAATCTCGAATTCTTTGATTTCGGTGATGGTTAGGTTAGGTTGGGTTAGATTTGGTGAGGTAAGCGGGTTTTGTGTATATTTTTGCGATGTCGAATTCTTTGATTTCGGTGATAGTTAGGCTAGGTTGGGTTAGGTTTGGTGAGGTTAGCGAGTTTTGTGTTTATTTTTAAAATGTCGAATTCTTTGATTTCGGTGATGGTTAGGTAAGGTTGGGTTAGGTTTAGTGAGGTAAGCGAGTTTTGTGTATATTTTTGCAATGTCGAATTCTTTGATTTCGGTGATGGTTAGGTTAGGTTGGGTTAGGTTTAGTGAGGTAAGCGAGTTTTGTGTATATTTTTGCAATCTCGAATTCTTTGATTTCGGTGATGGTAAGGTTAGTTTGGGTTAGGTTTGGTGAGGTTAGCGAGTTTTGTGTATATTTTTGCAATGTCGAATTTTTTGATTTCGGTGACGGTTAGGTTGGGTTGGGTTAGGTTTGGTGAGGTTAGCGAGTTTTGTGTAAATCTAAAAAACTCGAGTTCTTTGATTTCGATGATCGTTAAGTTAGGTTGGGTTAGGTTTGGTGAGTGAAGCGAGTTTCGTGTATATTTTTGCAATGTCGAATTCTTTGATTTCGGTGATGGTAAGGCTAGGTTGGGTGAGGGTTGGTTAGGTTAGCGAGTTTTGTGTATATTTTTGCATTGTCGAATTCTTTGTTTTCGGTGATGGTTAGGTTAGGTTGGGTTAGGTTTAGTGAGGTAAGCGAGTCTTGTGTATATTTTTGCAATCTCGAATTCTTTGATTTCGGTGATGGTTAGGTTAGGTTGGGTTAGTTTTGGTGAGTAAAGCGAGTTTTGTTTAAATTTAAAAGTCTCGAATTCTTTAATTTCGGTGATGGTTAGGTTAGGTTGGGTTAGGTTTTGTGAGGTTAGCGGGTTTTGTGTATATTTTTGCATTGTCGAATTCTTTGTTTTCGGTGATAGTGAGGCTAGGTTGGGTTAGGTTTGGTGAGGTTAGCGAGTTTTGTGTATATTTTTGCAATGTCGAATTCTTTTATTTCGGTGATAGTGAGGCTAGGTTGGGTTAGGTTTGGTGGGGTTAGCGAGTTTTGTGTTTATTTTTGCATTGTCGAATTCTTTAATTTCGGTGATGGTTAGGTTAGGTTGGGTTGGATTTGGTGAGGTAAGCGGGTTTTGTGTATATTTTTGCGATGTCGAATTCTTTGATTTCGGTGATAGTTAGGATAGGTTGGGTTAGGTTTGGTGAGGTAAGCGAGTTTTGTGTTTATTTTTAAAATGTCGAATTCTTTGATTTCGGTGATGGTTAGGTTAGGTTGGGTTAGGTTTAGTGAGGTAAGCGAGTTTTGTGTATATTTTTGCAATGTCGAATTCTTTTATTTCGGAGACGGTTAGGTTGGGTTGGGTTAGGTTTGGTGAGGTAAGCGAGTTTTGCGTATATTTTTGCATTGTCGAATTCTTTGACTTCGGTGATAGTTAGGCTTGGTTGGGTTAGGTTTGGTGAGGTAAGCGAGTTTTGTGTATATTTTTGCATTGTCGAATTTTTTTATTTCGGTGATAGTAGGGCTAGGTTGGGTTAGGTTTGGTGAGGTAAGCGAGTTTTGTGTTTATTTTTGCAATGTCGAATTCTTTGATTTCGGTGATGGTTAGGTTAGGTTGGGTTAGGTTTAGTGAGGTAAGCGAGTTTTGTGAATATTTTTGCAATCTCGAATTCTTTGATTTCGGTGATGGTTAGGTTAGGTTGGGTGAGGTTTGGTGAGGTAAGCGAGTTTTGTTTTAATTTTAATATCTCGAATTCTTTGATTTCGGTGATGGTTAGGTTAGGTTGGGTTAGGTTTGGTGAGGTTAGCGAGTTTTGTGTATATTTTTGCAATGTCGAATTTTTTGATTTCGGTGACGGTTAGGTTGGGTTGGATTAGGTTTGGTGAGGTTAGCGAGTTTTGTGTAAATCTAAAAAACTCGAGTTCTTTGATTTCGATGATCGTTAAGTTAGGTTGGGTTAGGTTTGGTGAGTGAAGCGAGTTTCGTGTATATTTTTGCAATGTCGAATTCTTTGATTTCGGTGACGGTTAGGTTGGGTTGGGTTAGGTTTGGTGAGGTCAGCGAGTTTTGTGTAAATCCTAAAAACTCGAGTTCTTTGATTTCGTTGATCGTTAAGTTAGGTTGGGTGAGGTTTGGTGAGTGAAGCAAATTTCGTGTATATTTTTGCAATGTCGAATTATTTGATTTCGGTGATGGTTGGGTTAGGTTGGGTTAGGTTTAGTGAGGTAAGCGAGTCTTGTGTATATTTTTGCAATCTCGAATTCTTTGATTTCGGTGATCGTTAGGTTAGGTTGGGTTAGTTTTGGTGAGTAAAGCGAGTTTTGTTTAAATTTTAAAGTCTCGAATTCTTTGATTTCGGTGATGGTTAGGTTAGGTTGGGTTAGGTTTTGTGAGGTTAGCGGGTTTTGTTTATATTTTTGCATTGTCGAATTCTTTGTTTTCGGTGAAAGTGAGGCTAGGTTGGGTTAGGTTTGGTGAGGTTAGCGAGTTTTGTGTATATTTTTGCATTGTCGAATTCTTTTATTTCGGTGATAGTGAGGCTAGGTTGGGTTAGGTTTGGTGGGGTTAGCGAGTTTTGTGTTTATTTTTGCAATGTCGAATTCTTTGATTTCGGTGATGGTTAGGTTAGGTTGGGTTAGGTTTGGTGAGTTAAGCGAGTTTCGAGTATATTTTTGCAATGTCGAATTCTTTGATTTCGGTGACGGTTAGGTTGGGTTGGGTTAGGTTTGGTGAGGTTAGCGAGTTTTGTGTAAATCTTAAAAACTCGAGTTCTTTGATTTCGTTGATCGTTAAGTTAGGTTGGGTTAGGTTTGGTGAGTGAAGCGAGTTTCGTGTATATTTTTGCAATGTCGAAGACTTTGATTTCGGTGATTGTTAGGTTAGGTTGGGTTAGGTTGAGTGAGGTAAGCGAGTTTTGTGAATATTTTTGCAATCTCGAATTCTTTGATTTCGGTGATGGTTAGGTTAGGTTGGGTGAGGTTTGGTGAGGTAAGCGAGTTTTGTTTTAATTTTAATATCTCGAATTCTTTGATTTCGGTGATGGTTAGGTTAGGTTGGGTTAGGTTTGGTAAGTTAAGCGAGTTTCGAGTATATTTTTGCAATGTCGAATTCTTTGATTTCGGTGACGGTTAGGTTGGGTTGGGTTAGGTTTGGTGAGGTTAGCGAGTTTTGTGTAAATCTTAAAAACTCGAGTTCTTTGATTTCGTTGATCGTTAAGTTAGGTTGGGTTAGGTTTGGTGAGTTAAGCGAGTTTCGTGTATATTTTTGCAATGTCGAATTCTTTGATTTCGGTGATGGTTAGGTTAGGTTGGGTTAGCTTTAGTGAGGTAAGCGAGTTTTGTGTATATTTTTGCAATCTCGAATTCTTTGATTTCGGTGATGGTTAGGTTAGGTTGGGTTAGGTTTGGTGAAGTTAGCGAGTTTAATGTATATTTTTGCAATGTCGAATTCTTTGATTTTGGTGATGGTTAGGTTAGGTTGGGTTAGGTTTGGTGAGGTTAGCGAGTTTTGTGTATATTCTTGCAATGTCGAATTTTTTGATTTCGGTGACGGTTAGGTTGGGTTGGGTTAGGTTTGGTGAGGTTAGCGAGTTTTGTGTAAATCTAAAAAACTCGAGTTCTTTGATTTCGATGATCGTTAAGTTAGGTTGGGTTAGGTTTGGTGAGTGAAGCGAGTTTCGTGTATATTTTTGCAATGTTGAATTCTTTGATTACGGTGATGGTAAGGCTAGGTTGGGTGAGGGTTGGTTAGGTTAGCGAGTTTTGTGTATATTTTTGCATTGTCGAATTCTTTGTTTTCGGTGATGGTTAGGTTAGGTTGGGTTAGGTTTAGTGAGGTAAAAGAGTTTTGTATATATTTTTGCAATGTCGAATTCTTTGATTTCGGTGACGGTTAGGTTGGGTTGGGTTAGGTTTGGTGAGGTTAGCGAGTTTTGTGTAAATCTAAAAAACTCGAGTTCTTTGATTTCGTTGATCGTTAAGTTAGGTTGGGTTAGGTTTGGTGAGTTAAGCGAGTTTCGTGTATATTTTTGCAATGTCGAATTCTTTGATTTCGGTGATGGTTAGGTTAGGTTGGGTTAGGTTTAGTGAGGTAAGCGAGTTTTGTGTATATTTTTGCAATCTCGAATTCTTTGATTTCGGTGATGGTTAGGTAAGGTTGGGTTAGGTTTGGTGAGGTAAGCGAGTTTTGTTTAAATTTTAAAATCTCGAATTCTTTGATTTCGGTGATGGTTAGGTTAGGTTGGGTTAGATTTGGTGAGGTAAGCGGGTTTTGTGTATATTTTTGCGATGTCGAATTCTTTGATTTCGGTGATAGTTAGGCTAGGTTGGGTTAGGTTTGGTGAGGTTAGCGAGTTTTGTGTTTATTTTTGCAATGTCGAATTCTTTGATTTCGGTGACGGTTAGGTTGGGTTGGGTTAGGTTTGGTGAGGTTAGCGAGCTTGTGTCATCTTAGAAAACTCGAGTTCTTTGATTTCGTTGATCGTTAAGTTAGGTTGGGTTAGGTTTGGTGAGTGAACCGAGTTTCGTGTATATTTTTGCAATGTCGAATTCTTTGATTTCGGTGATGCTAAGGTTAGGTTGGGTTAGGTTGAGTGAGGTAAGCGAGTTTTGTGTATATTTTTGCAATCTCGAATTCTTTGATTTCGGTGATGGTTAGGTAAGGTTGGGTTAGGTTTGGTGAGGTAAGCGAGTTTTGTTTAAATTTTAAAATCTCGAATTCTATGATTTCGGTGATGGTTAGGTTAGGTTGGGTTAGATTTGGTGAGGTAAGCGGGTTTTGTGTATATTTTTGCGATGTCGAATTCTTTGATTTCGGTGATAGTTAGGCTAGGTTGGGTTAGGTTTGGTGAGGTTAGCGAGTTTTGTGTAAATCTTAAAAACTCGAGTTCTTTGATTTCGTTGATCGTAAAGTTAGGTTGGGTTAGGTTTGGTGAGTTAAGCGAGTTTAGTGTATATTTTTGCAATGTCGAATTCTTTGATTCCGGTGATGGTTAGGTTAAGTTGGGTTAGATTTGGTGAGGTAAGCGGGTTTTGTGTATATTTTTGCGATGTCGAATTTTTCATTTCGGTGATAGTTAGGCTAGGTTGGGTTAGGTTTGGTGAGGATAGCGAGTTTTGTGTTTATATTTAAAATGTCGAATTCTTTGATTTCGGTGATGGTTAGGTAAGGTTGGGTTAGGTTTAGTGAGGTAAGCGAGTTTTGTGTATATTTTTGCAATGTCGAATTCTTTGATTTCGGTGATGGTTAGGTTAGGTTGGGTTAGGTTTAGTGAGGTAAGCGAGTTTTGTGTATATTTTTGCAATCTCGAATTCTTTGATTTCGGTGATGGTTAGGTTAGTTTGGGTTAGGTTTGGTGAGGTTAGCGAGTTTTGTGTATATTTTTGCAATGTCGAATTTTTTGATTTCGGTGACGGTTAGGTTGGGTTGGGTTAGGTTTGGTGAGGTTAGCGAGTTTTGTGTAAATCTAAAAAACTCGAGTTCTTTGATTTCGATGATCGTTAAGTTAGGTTGGGTTAGGTTTGGTGAGTGAAGCGAGTTTCGTGTATATTTTTGCAATGTCGAATTCTTTGATTTCGGTGATGGTAAGGCTAGGTTGGGTGAGGGTTGGTTAGGTTAGCGAGTTTTGTGTATATTTTTGCATTGTCGAATTCTTTGTTTTCGGTGATGGTTAGGTTAGGTTGGGTTAGGTTTAGTGAGGTAAGCGAGTCTTGTGTATATTTTTGCAATCTCGAATTCTTTGATTTCGGTGATGGTTAGGTTAGGTTGGGTTAGTTTTGGTGAGTAAAGCGAGTTTTGTTTAAATTTAAAAGTCTCGAATTCTTTAATTTCGGTGATGGTTAGGTTAGGTTGGGTTAGGTTTTGGGAGGTTAGCGGGTTTTGTGTATATTTTTGCATTGTCGAATTCTTTGTTTTCGGTGATAGTGAGGCTAGGTTGGGTTAGGTTTGGTGAGGTTAGCGAGTTTTGTGTATATTTTTGCATTGTCGAATTCTTTTATTTCGGTGATAGTGAGGCTAGGTTGGGTTAGGTTTGGTGGGGTTAGCGAGTTTTGTATTTATTTTTGCAATGTCGAATTCTTTGATTTCGGTGATGGTTAGGTTAGGTTGGGTTAGATTTGGTGAGGTAAGCGGGTTTTGTGTATATTTTTGCGATGTCGAATTCTTTGATTTCGGTGATAGTTAGGATAGGTTGGGTTAGGTTTGGTGAGGTAAGCGAGTTTTGTGTTTATTTTTAAAATGTCGAATTCTTTGATTTCGGTGATGGTTAGGTTAGGTTGGGTTAGGTTTAGTGAGGTAAGCGAGTTTTGTGTATATTTTTGCAATGTCGAATTCTTTTATTTCGGAGACGGTTAGGTTGGGTTGGGTTAGGTTTGGTGAGGTAAGCGAGTTTTGCGTATATTTTTGCATTGTCGAATTCTTTGACTTCGGTGATAGTTAGGCTTGGTTGGGTTAGGTTTGGTGAGGTAAGCGAGTTTTGTGTATATTTTTGCATTGTCGAATTTTTTTATTTCGGTGATAGTAGGGCTAGGTTGGGTTAGGTTTGGTGAGGTTAGCGAGTTTTGTGTTTATTTTTGCAATGTCGAATTCTTTGATTTCGGTGATGGTTAGGTTAGGTTGTGTTAGGTTTAGTGAGGTAAGCGAGTTTTGTGAATATTTTTGCAATCTCGAATTCTTTGATTTCGGTGATGGTTAGGTTAGGTTGGGTGAGGTTTGGTGAGGTAAGCGAGTTTTGTTTTAATTTTAATATCTCGAATTCTTTGATTTCGGTGATGGTTAGGTTAGGTTGGGTTAGGTTTGGTGAGTTAAGCGAGTTTCGAGTATATTTTTGCAATGTCGAATTCTTTGATTTCGGTGACGGTTAGGTTGGGTTGGGTTAGGTTTGGTGAGGTTAGCGAGTTTTGTGTAAATCTTAAAAACTCGAGTTCTTTGATTTCGTTGATCGTTAAGTTAGGTTGGGTAAGGTTTGGTGAGTGAAGCGAGTTTCGTGTATATTTTTGCAATGTCGAATTCTTTGATTTCGGTGACGGTTAGGTTGGGTTGGGTTAGGTTTGGTGAGGTTAGCGAGCTTGTGTCATCTTAGAAAACTCGAGTTCTTTGATTTCGTTGATCGTTAAGTTAGGTTGGGTTAGGTTTGGTGAGTGAACCGAGTTTCGTGTATATTTTTGCAATGTCGAATTCTTTGATTTCGGTGATGCTAAGGTTAGGTTGGGTTAGGTTGAGTGAGGTAAGCGAGTTTTGTGTATATTTTTGCAATCTCGAATTCTTTGATTTCGGTGATGGTTAGGTAAGGTTGGGTTAGGTTTGGTGAGGTAAGCGAGTTTTGTTTAAATTTTAAAATCTCGAATTCTTTGATTTCGGTGATGGTTAGGTTAGGTTGGGTTAGGTTTGGTGAGGTTAGCGAGTTTTGTGTTTATTTTTAAAATGTCGAATTCTTTGATTTCGGTGATGGTAAGTTTAGGTTGTGTTAGGTTTAGTGAGGCAAGCGAGTTTTGTGTATATTTTTGCAATGTCGAATTCTTTGATTTCGGTGACGGTTAGGTTGGGTTGGGTTAGGTTTGGTGAGGTTAGCGAGTTTTGTGTAAATCTTAAAAACTCGAGTTCTTTGATTTCGTTGATCGTAAAGTTAGGTTGGGTTAGGTTTGGTGAGTTAAGCGAGTTTAGTGTATATTTTTGCAATGTCGAATTCTTTGATTTCGGTGATGGTTAGGTTAGGTTGGGTTAGATTTGGTGAGGTAAGCGGGTTTTGTGTATATTTTTGCGATGTCGAATTTTTCATTTCGGTGATAGTTAGGCTAGGTTGGGTTAGGTTTGGTGAGGATAGCGAGTTTTGTGTTTATATTTAAAATGTCGAATTCTTTGATTTCGGTGATGGTTAGGTAAGGTTGGGTTAGGTTTAGTGAGGTAAGCGAGTTTTGTGTATATTTTTGCAATGTCGAATTCTTTGATTTCGGTGATGGTTAGGTTAGGTTGGGTTAGGTTTAGTGAGGTAAGCGAGTTTTGTGTATATTTTTGCAATCTCGAATTCTTTGATTTCGGTGATGGTTAGGTTAGTTTGGGTTAGGTTTGGTGAGGTTAGCGAGTTTTGTGTATATTTTTGCAATGTCGAATTTTTTGATTTCGGTGACGGTTAGGTTGGGTTGGGTTAGGTTTGGTGAGGTTAGCGAGTTTTGTGTAAATCTAAAAAACTCGAGTTCTTTGATTTCGATGATCGTTAAGTTAGGTTGGGTTAGGTTTGGTGAGTGAAGCGAGTTTCGTGTATATTTTTGCAATGTCGAATTCTTTGATTTCGGTGATGGTAAGGCTAGGTTGGGTGAGGGTTGGTTAGGTTAGCGAGTTTTGTGTATATTTTTGCATTGTCGAATTCTTTGTTTTCGGTGATGGTTAGGTTAGGTTGGGTTAGGTTTAGTGAGGTAAGCGAGTCTTGTGTATATTTTTGCAATCTCGAATTCTTTGATTTCGGTGATGGTTAGGTTAGGTTGGGTTAGTTTTGGTGAGTAAAGCGAGTTTTGTTTAAATTTAAAAGTCTCGAATTCTTTAATTTCGGTGATGGTTAGGTTAGGTTGGGTTAGGTTTTGTGAGGTTAGCGGGTTTTGTGTATATTTTTGCATTGTCGAATTCTTTGTTTTCGGTGATAGTGAGGCTAGGTTGGGTTAGGTTTGGTGAGGTTAGCGAGTTTTGTGTATATTTTTGCATTGTCGAATTCTTTTATTTCGGTGATAGTGAGGCTAGGTTGGGTTAGGTTTGGTGGGGTTAGCGAGTTTTGTGTTTATTTTTGCAATGTCGAATTCTTTGATTTCGGTGATGGTTAGGTTAGGTTGGGTTAGATTTGGTGAGGTAAGCGGGTTTTGTGTATATTTTTGCGATGTCGAATTCTTTGATTTCGGTGATAGTTAGGATAGGTTGGGTTAGGTTTGGTGAGGTAAGCGAGTTTTGTGTTTATTTTTAAAATGTCGAATTCTTTGATTTCGGTGATGGTTAGGTTAGGTTGGGTTAGGTTTAGTGAGGTAAGCGAGTTTTGTGTATATTTTTGCAATGTCGAATTCTTTTATTTCGGAGACGGTTAGGTTGGGTTGGGTTAGGTTTGGTGAGGTAAGCGAGTTTTGCGTATATTTTTGCATTGTTGAATTCTTTGACTTCGGTGATAGTTAGGCTTGGTTGGGTTAGGTTTGGTGAGGTAAGCGAGTTTTGTGTATATTTTTGCATTGTCGAATTTTTTTATTTCGGTGATAGTAGGGCTAGGTTGGGTTAGGTTTGGTGAGGTTAGCGAGTTTTGTGTTTATTTTTGCAATGTCGAATTCTTTGATTTCAGTGATGGTTAGGTTAGGTTGGGTTAGGTTTAGTGAGGTAAGCGAGTTTTGTTTTAATTTTAATATCTCGAATTCTTTGATTTCGGTGATGGTTAGGTTAGGTTGGGTTAGGTTTGGTGAGTTAAGCGAGTTTCGAGTATATTTTTGCAATGTCGAATTCTTTGATTTCGGTGACGGTTAGGTTGGGTTGGGTTAGGTTTGGTGAGGTTAGCGAGTTTTGTGTAAATCTTAAAAACTCGAGTTCTTTGATTTCGTTGATCGTTAAGTTAGGTTAAGTAAGGTTTGGTGAGTGAAGCGAGTTTCGTGTATATTTTTGCAATGTCGAATTCTTTGATTTCGGTGATGGTTAGGTTAGGTTGGGTTAGGTTGAGTGAGGTAAGCGAGTTTTGTGAATATTTTTGCAGTCTTGAATTCTTTGATTTCGGTGATGGTTAGGTTAGGTTGGGTGAGGTTTGGTGAGTTAAGCGAGTTTCGAGTATATTTTTGCAATGTCGAATTCTTTGATTTCGGTGACGGTTAGGTTGGGTTGGGTTAGGTTTGGTGAGGTTAGCGAGTTTTGTGTAAATCTTAAAAACTCGAGTTCTTTGATTTCGTTGATCGTTAAGTTAGGTTGGGTTAGGTTTGGTGAGTTAAGCGAGTTTCGTGTATATTTTTGCAATGTCGAATTCTTTGATTTCGGTGATGGTTAGGTTAGGTTGGGTTAGCTCTAGTGAGGTAAGCGAGTTTTGTGTATATTTTTGCAATCTCGAATTCTTTGATTTCGGTGATGGTTAGGTTAGGTTGGGTTAGGTTTGGTGAAGTTAGCGAGTTTAATGTATATTTTTGCAATGTCGAATTCTTTGATTTTGGTGATGGTTAGGTTAGGTTGGGTTAGGTTTGGTGAGGTTAGCGAGTTTTGTGTATATTCTTGCAATGTCAAATTTTTTGATTTCGGTGACGGTTAGGTTGGGTTGGGTTAGGTTTGGTGAGGTTAGCGAGTTTTGTGTAAATCTAAAAAACTCGAGTTCTTTGATTTCGATGATCGTTAAGTTAGGTTGGGTTGGGTTTGGTGAGTTAAGCGAGTTTTGTGTATATTTTTGCAATGTCGATATCCTTGATTTCGGTTAGAGTAAGGCTCGGTTGGGTTAGGTTCTGTGAGGTTAGCGATTTTTGTGAAAATCTAACAATCTCGAATTCTTTGATTTCGGTGACGGTTAGGTTGGGTTGGGTTAGGTTTGGTGAGGTAAGCGAGTTTTGTGTATATTTTTGCATTGTCGAATTCTTTTATTTTGGTGATAGTGAGGCTAGGTTGGGTTAGGTTTGGTGAGGTTAGCGAGTTTTGTGTATATTTTTGCGATGTCGAATTCTTTGATTTCGGTGACGGTTAGGTTAAGTTGGGTTAGGTTTGGTGAGGTTAGCGAGATTTGTGTAAATCATACAATCTCGAATTCTTTGATTTCGGTGATGGTTAGGTTAGGTTTGGTTAGGTTTGGTGAGGTAAGCGGGTTTTGGGTATATTTTTGCATTGTCGAATTCTTTGATTTCGGTGATGGTAAGGTTAGGTTGGGTTAGGTTTGGTGAGGTAAGCGAGTTTTGTTTAAATTTTAAAATCTCGAATTCTTTGATTTCGGTGATGGTTAGGTTAGGTTAAGTTAGGTTTGGTGAGTTAAGCGAGTTTCGTGTATATTTTTGCAATGTCGAATTATTTGATTTCGGTGATGGTTAGGTTAGGTTGAGTTAGATTTGGTGAGGTAAGCGGGTTTTGTGTATATTTTTGCGATGTCGAATTCTTTGATTTCGGTGATAGTTAGGCTAGGTTGGGTTAGGTTTGGTGAGGTAAGCGAGTTTTGTGTTTATTTTTGCAATGTCGAATTCTTTGATTTCGGTGACGGTTATGTTGGGTTGGGTTAGGTTTGGTGAGGTTAGCGAGTTTTGTGAAAACCTTAAAAACTCGAGTTCTTTGATTTTGTTGATCGTTAAGTTAGGTTGGGTTAGGTTTGGTGAGTTAAGCGAGTTTCGTGTATATTTTTGCAATGTCGAATTCTTTGATTTCGGTGATGGTTAGGTTAGGTTGGGTTAGGTTTAGTGAGGTAAGCGAGTTTTGTGTATATTTTTGCAATCTCGAATTCTTTGATTTCGGTGATGGTTAGGTAAGGTTGGGTTAGGTTTGGTGAGGTAAGCGAGTTTTTTTTAAATTTTAAAATCTCGAATTCTTTGATTTCGGTGATGGTTAGGTTAGGTTGGGTTAGATTTGGTGAGGTAAGCGGGTTTTGTGTATATTTTTGCGATGTCGAATTCTTTGATTTCGGTGATAGTTAGGCTAGGTTGGGTTAGGTTTTGTGAGGTTAGCGAGTTTTGTGTTTACTTTTGCAATGTCGAATTCTTTGATTTCGGTGACGGTTAGGTTGGGTTGGGTTAGGTTTGGTGAGGTTTGCGAGCTTGTGTCATCTTAAAAACTCGAGTTCTTTGATTTCGTTGATCGTTAAGTTAGGTTGGGTTAGGTTTGGTGAGTGAACCGAGTTTCGTGTATATTTTTTCAATGTCGAATTCTTTGATTTCGGTGATGCTAAGGTTAGGTTGGGTTAGGTTGAATGAGGTAAGCGAGTTTTGTGTATATTTTTGCAATCTCGAATTCTTTGATTTCGGTGATGGTTAGGTTAGGTTGGGTTAGGTTTGGTGAGGTAAGCGATTTTGTTTAAATTTTAAAATCTCGAATTCTTTGATTTTGGTGATGGTTAGGTTAGGTTGGGTTAGATTTGGTGAGGTAAGCGGGTTTTGTGTATATTTTTGCGATGTCGAATTCTTTGATTTCGGTGATAGTTAGGCTAGGTTGGGTTAGGTTTGGTGAGGTTAGCGAGTTTTGTGTTTATTTTTAAAATGTCGAATTCTTTGATTTCGGTGATGGTTAGGTTAGGTTGGGTTAGGTTTAGTGAGGCAAGCGAGTTTTGTGTATATTTTTGCAATGTCGAATTCTTTGATTTCGGTGACGGTTAGGTTGGGTTGGGTTAGGTTTGGTGAGGTTAGCGAGTTTTGTGTAAATCTAAAAAACTCGAGTTTTTTGATTTCGTTGATCGTTAAGTTAGGTTGGGTTAGGTTTGGTGAGTTAAGCGAGTTTCGTGTATATTTTTGCAATGTCGAATTCTTTGATTTCGGTGATGGTTAGGTTAGGTTGGGTTAGATTTGGTGAGGTAAGCGGGTTTTGTGTATATTTTTGCGATGTCGAATTCTTTGATTTCGGTGATAGTTAGGCTAGGTTGTGTTAGGTTTGGTGAGGTTAGCGAGTTTTGTGTTTATTTTTAAAATGTCGAATTCTTTGATTTCGGTGATGGTTAGGTAAGGTTGGGTTAGGTTTAGTGAGGGAAGCGAGTTTTGTGTATATTTTTGCAATGTCGAATTCTTTGATTTCGGTGATGGTTAGGTTAGGTTGGGTTAGGTTTAGTGAGGTAAGCGAGTTTTGTGTATATTTTTGCAATGTCGAATTCTTTGATTTCGGTGGCGGTAAGGTTGGGTTGGGTTAGGTTTGGTGAGGTTAGCGAGTTTTGTGTACCGAGTTTCGTGTATATTTGTGCAATGTCGAATTCTTTGATTTCGGTGATGCTAAGGTTAGGTTGGGTTAGGTTGAGTGAGGTAAGCGAGTTTTGTGTATATTTTTGCAATCTCGAATTCTTTGATTTCGGTGATGGTTAGGTAAGGTTGGGTTAGGTTTGGTGAGGTAAGCGAGTTTTGTTTAAATTTTAAAATCTCGAATTCTTTGATTTCGGTGATGGTTAGGTTAAGTTGGGTTAGGTTTGGTGAGTTAAGCGAGTTTCGTGTATATTTTTGCAATGTCGAATTCTTTGATTTCGGTGATGGTTAGTTTAGGTTGGGTTAGATTTGGTGAGGTAAGCGGGTTTTGTGTATATTTTTGCGATGTCGAATTCTTTGATTTCGGTGATAGTTAGGCTAGGTTGGGTTAGGTTTGGTGAGGTTAGCGAGTTTTGTGTATATTCTTGCAATGTCGAATTTTTTGATTTCGGTGACGGTTAGGTTGGGTTGGGTTAGGTTTGGTGAGGTTAGCGAGTTTTGTGTAAATCTAAAAAACTCGAGTTCTTTGATTTCGATGATCGTTAAGTTAGGTTGGGTTAGGTTTGGTGAGTGAAGCGAGATTCGTGTATATTTTTGCAATGTCGAATTCTTTGATTTCGGTGATGGTAAGGCTAGGTTGGGTGAGGGTTGGTTAGGTTAGCGAGTTTTGTGTATATTTTTGCATTGTCGAATTTTTTGTTTTCGGTGATGGTTAGGTTAGGTTGGGTTAGGTTTAGTGAGGTAAGCGAGTTTTGTATATATTTTTGCAATGTCGAATTCTTTGATTTCGGTGACGGTTAGGTTGGGTTGGGTTAGGTTTGGTGAGGTTAGCGAGTTTTGTGTAAATCTTAAAAACTCGAGTTCTTTGATTTCGTTGATCGTTAAGTTAGGTTGGGTTAGGTTTGGTGAGTTAAACGAGTTTCGTGTATATTTTTGCAATGTCGAATTCTTTGATTTCGGTGATGGTTAGGTTAGGTTGGGTTAGGTTTAGTGAGGTAAGCGAGTTTTGTGTATATTTTTGCAATCTCGAATTCTTTGATTTCGGTGATGGTTAGGTAAGGTTGGGTTAGGTTTGGTGAGGTAAGCGAGTTTTTTTTAAATTTTTAAATCTCGAATTCTTTGATTTCGGTGATGGTTAGGTTAGGTTGGGTTAGATTTGGTGAGGTAAGCGGGTTTTGTGTATATTTTTGCGATGTCGAATTCTTTGATTTCGGTGATAGTTAGGCTAGGTTGGGTTAGGTTTTGTGAGGTTAGCGAGTTTTGTGTTTATTTTTGCAATGTCGAATTCTTTGATTTTGGTGACGGTTAGGTTGGGTTGGGTTAGGTTTGGTGAGGTTTGCGAGCTTGTGTCATCTTAAAAACTCGAGTTCTTTGATTTCGTTGATCGTTAAGTTAGGTTGGGTTAGGTTTGGTGAGTGAACCGAGTTTCGTGTATATTTTTTCAATGTCGAATTCTTTGATTTCGGTGATGCTAAGGTTAGGTTGGGTTAGGTTGAATGAGGTAAGCGAGTTTTGTGTATATTTTTGCAATCTCGAATTCTTTGATTTCGGTGATGGTTAGGTAAGGTTGGGTTAGGTTTGGTGAGGTAAGCGATTTTGTTAAAATTTTAAAATCTCGAATTCTTTGATTTTGGTGATGGTTAGGTTAGGTTGGGTTAGATTTGGTGAGGTAAGCGGGTTTTGTGTATATTTTTGCGATGTCGAATTCTTTGATTTCGGTGATAGTTAGGCTAGGTTGGGTTAGGTTTGGTGAGGTTAGCGAGTTTTGTGTTTATTTTTAAAATGTCGAATTCTTTGATTTCGGTGATGGTTAGGTTAGGTTGGGTTAGGTTTAGTGAGGCAAGCGAGTTCTGTGTATATTTTTGCAATGTCGAATTCTTTGATTTCGGTGACGGTTAGGTTGGGTTGGGTTAGGTTTGGTGAGGTTAGCGAGTTTTGTGTAAATCTTAAAAACTCGAGTTTTTTGATTTCGTTGATCGTTAAGTTAGGTTGGGTTAGGGTTGGTGAGTTAAGCGAGTGTGTGAGTGAATGTTTTGTTTCTGTTGGTGGTCGCTTGGGGAACTCGATGATGGGTGAGTTAAGCGAGTTTCGTGTATATTTTTGCAATGTCGAATTCTTTGATTTCGGTGATGGTTAGGTTAGGTTGGGTTAGATTTGGTGAGGTAAGCGGGTTTTGTGTATATTTTTGCGATGTCGAATTCTTTGATTTCGGTGATAGTTAGGCTAGGTTGGGTTAGGTTTGGTGAGGTTAGCGAGTTTTGTGTTTATTTTTAAAATGTCGAATTCTTTGATTTCGGTGATGGTTAGGTAAGGTTGGGTTAGGTTTAGTGAGGGAAGCGAGTTTTGTGTATAATTTTGCAATGTCGAATTCTTTGATTTCGGTGATGGTTAGGTTAGGTTGGGTTAGGTTAAGTGAGGTAAGCGAGATTTGTGTATATTTTTGCAATGTCGAATTCTTTGATTTCGGTGGCGGTAAGGTTGGGTTGGGTTAGGTTTGGTGAGGTTAGCGAGTTTTGTGTCATCTTAAAAACTCGAGTTCTTTGATTTCGTTGATCGTTAAGTTAGGTTGGGTTAGGTTTGGTGAGTGAACCGAGTTTCGTGTATATTTGTGCAATGTCGAATTCTTTGATTTCGGTGATGCTAAGGTTAGGTTGGGTTAGGTTGAGTGAGGTAAGCGAGTTTTGTGTATATTTTTGCAATCTCGAATTCTTTGATTTCGGTGATGGTTAGGTAAGGTTGGGTTAGGTTTGGTGAGGTAAGCGAGTTTTGTTTAAATTTTAAAATCTCGAATTCTTTGATTTCGGTGATGGTTAGGTTAGGTTGGGTTAGGTTTGGTGAGTTAAGCGAGTTTCGTGTATATTTTTGCAATGTCGAATTCTTTGATTTCGGTGATGGTTAGGTTAGGTTGGGTTAGATTTGGTGAGGTAAGCGGGTTTTGTGTATATTTTTGCGATGTCGAATTCTTTGATTTCGGTGATAGTTAGGCTAGGTTGGGTTAGGTTTGGTGAGGTTAGCGAGTTTTGTGTATATTCTTGCAATGTCGAATTTTTTGATTTCGGTGACGGTTAGGTTGGGTTGGGTTAGGTTTGGTGAGGTTAGCGAGTTTTGTGTAAATCTAAAAAACTCGAGTTCTTTGATTTCGATGATCGTTAAGTTAGGTTGGGTTAGGTTTGGTGAGTGAAGCGAGATTCGTGTATATTTTTGCAATGTCGAATTCTTTGATTTCGGTGATGGTAAGGCTAGGTTGGGTGAGGGTTGGTTAGGTTAGCGAGTTTTGTGTATATTTTTGCATTGTCGAATTTTTTGTTTTCGGTGATGGTTAGGTTAGGTTGGGTTAGGTTTAGTGAGGTAAGCGAGTTTTGTATATATTTTTGCAATGTCGAATTCTTTGATTTCGGTGACGGTTAGGTTGGGTTGGGTTAGGTTTGGTGAGGTTAGCGAGTTTTGTGTAAATCTTAAAAACTCGAGTTCTTTGATTTCGTTGATCGTTAAGTTAGGTTGGGTTGGGTTTGGTGAGTTAAGCGAGTTTTGTGTATATTTTTGCAATGTCGATATCCTTGATTTCGGTTAGAGTAAGGCTCGGTTGGGTTAGGTTCTGTGAGGTTAGCGATTTTTGTGAAAATCTAACAATCTCGAATTCTTTGATTTCGGTGACGGTTAGGTTGGGTTGGGTTAGGTTTGGTGAGGTAAGCGAGTTTTGTGTATATTTTTGCGATGTCGAATTCTTTGATTTCGGTGATAGTAAGGCTAGGTTGGGTTAGGTTTGGTGAGGTTAGCAAGTGTTGTGTTTATTTTTGCAATGTCGAATTCTTTGATTTCGGTGACGGTTAGGTTGGGTTGGGTTAGGTTTGGTGAGGTTAGCGAGTTTTGTGTAAATCTTAAAAACTCGAGTTCTTTGATTTCGTTGATGGTTAAGTTAGGTTGGGTTAGGTTTGGTGAGTTAAGCGAGTTTCGTATATATTTTTGCAATGTCGAATTCTTTGATTTCGGTGATGGTTAGGTTAGGTTGGGTTAGGTTTAGTGAGGTAAGCGAGTTTTGTGTATATTTTTGCAATCTCGAATTCTTTGATTTCGGTGATGGTTAGGTTAGGTTGGGTTAGGTTTAGTGAGGTAAGCGAGTTTTGTGTATATTTTTGCAATCTCGAATTCTTTGATTTCGGTGATGGTTAGGTTAGGTTGGGTTAGGTTTGGTGAAGTTAGCGAGTTTAATGTATATTTTTGCAATGTCGAATTCTTTGATTTTGGTGATGGTTAGGTTAGGTTGGGTTAGGTTTGGTGAGGTTAGCGAGTTTTGTGTATATTCTTGCAATGTCGAATTTTTTGATTTCGGTGACGGTTAGGTTGGGTTGGGTTAGGTTTGGTGAGGTTAGCGAGTTTTGTGTAAATCTAAAAAACTCGAGTTCTTTGATTTCGATGATCGTTAAGTTAGGTTGGGTTAGGTTTGGTGAGTGAAGCGAGTTTCGTGTATATTTTTGCAATGTCGAATTCTTTGATTTCGGTGATGGTAAGGCTAGGTTGGGTGAGGGTTGGTTAGGTTAGCGAGTTTTGTGTATATTTTTGCTTTGTCGAATTCTTTGTTTTCGGTGATGGTTAGGTTAGGTTGGGTTAGGTTTAGTGAGGTAAAAGAGTTTCGAGTATATTTTTGCAATGTCGAATTCTTTGATTTCGGTGACGGTTAGGTTGGGTTGGGTTAGGTTTGGTGAGGTTAGCGAGTTTTGTGTAAATCTTAAAAACTCGAGTTCTTTGATTTCGTTGATCGTTAAGTTAGGTTGGGTTGGGTTTGGTGAGTTAAGCGAGTTTTGTGTATATTTTTGCAATGTCGATATCCTTGATTTCGGTTAGAGTAAGGCTCGGTTGGGTTAGGTTCTGTGAGGTTAGCGATTTTTGTGAAAATCTAACAATCTCGAATTCTTTGATTTCGGTGACGGTTAGGTTGGGTTGGGTTAGGTTTGGTGAGGTAAGCGAGTTTTGTGTATATTTTTGCGATGTCGAATTCTTTGATTTCGGTGATAGTAAGGCTAGGTTGGGTTAGGTTTGGTGAGGTTAGCAAGTGTTGTGTTTATTTTTGCAATGTCGAATTCTTTGATTTCGGTGACGGTTAGGTTGGGTTGGGTTAGGTTTGGTGAGGTTAGCGAGTTTTGTGTAAATCTTAAAAACTCGAGTTCTTTGATTTCGTTGATGGTTAAGTTAGGTTGGGTTAGGTTTGGTGAGTTAAGCGAGTTTCGTGTATATTTTTGCAATGTCGAATTCTTTGATTTCGGTGATGGTTAGGTTAGGTTGGGTTAGGTTTAGTGAGGTAAGCGAGTTTTGTGTATATTTTTGCAATCTCGAATTCTTTGATTTCGATGATCGTTAGGTTAGGTTGGGTTAGTTTTGGTGAGTAAAGCGAGTTTTGTTTAAATTTTAAAGTCTCGAATTCTTTGATTTCGGTGATGGTTAGGTTAGGTTGGGTTAGGTTTGGTGAGTTAAGCGAGTTTCGAGTATATTTTTGCAATGTCGAATTCTTTGATTTCGGTGACGGTTAGGTTGGGTTGGGTTAGGTTTGGTGAGGTTAGCGAGTTTTGTGTTAATCTTTAAAACTCGAGTTCTTTGATTTCGTTGATCGTTAAGTTAGGTTGGGTTAGGTTTGGTGAGTGAAGCGAGTTTCGTGTATATTTTTGCAATGTCGAAGACTTTGATTTCGGTGATGGTTAGGTTAGGTTGGGTTAGGTTGAGTGAGGTAAGCGAGTTTTGTGAATATTTTTGCAATCTCGAATTCTTTGATTTCGGTGATGGTTAGGTTAGGTTGGGTGAGGTTTGGTGAGGTAAGCGAGTTTTGTGTATATTTTTGCAATGTCGAATTCTTTGATTTCGGTGACGGTTAGGTTGGGTTGGGTTAGGTTTGGTGAGGTTAGCGAGTTTTGTGTAAATCTAAAAAACTCGAGTTTTTTGATTTCGTTGATCGTTAAGTTAGGTTGGGTTAGGTTTGGTGAGTTAAGCGAGTTTCGTGTATATTTTTGCAATGTCGAATTCTTTGATTTCGGTGATGGTTAGGTTAGGTTGGGTTAGATTTGGTGAGGTAAGCGGGTTTTGTGTATATTTTTGCGATGTCGAATTCTTTGATTTCGGTGATAGTTAGGCTAGGTTGGGTTAGGTTTGGTGAGGTTAGCGAGTTTTGTGTTTATTTTTAAAATGTCGAATTCTTTGATTTCGGTGATGGTTAGGTAAGGTTGGGTTAGGTTTAGTGAGGGAAGCGAGTTTTGTGTATATTTTTGCAATGTCGAATTCTTTGATTTCGGTGATGGTTAGGTTAGGTTGGGTTAGGTTTAGTGAGGTAAGCGAGTTTTGTGTATATTTTTGCAATGTCGAATTCTTTGATTTCGGTGGCGGTAAGGTTGGGTTGGGTTAGGTTTGGTGAGGTTAGCGAGTTTTGTGTCATCTTAAAAACTCGAGTTCTTTGATTTCGTTGATCGTTAAGTTAGGTTGGGTTAGGTTTGGTGAGTGAACCGAGTTTCGTGTATATTTGTGCAATGTCGAATTCTTTGATTTCGGTGATGCTAAGGTTAGGTTGGGTTAGGTTGAGTGAGGTAAGCGAGTTTTGTGTATATTTTTGCAATCTCGAATTCTTTGATTTCGGTGATGGTTAGGTAAGGTTGGGTTAGGTTTGGTGAGGTAAGCGAGTTTTGTTTAAATTTTAAAATCTCGAATTCTTTGATTTCGGTGATGGTTAGGTTAGGTTGGGTTAGGTTTGGTGAGTTAAGCGAGTTTCGTGTATATTTTTGCAATGTCGAATTCTTTGATTTCGGTGATGGTTAGTTTAGGTTGGGTTAGATTTGGTGAGGTAAGCGGGTTTTGTGTATATTTTTGCGATGTCGAATTCTTTGATTTCGGTGATAGTTAGGCTAGGTTGGGTTAGGTTTGGTGAGGTTAGCGAGTTTTGTGTATATTCTTGCAATGTCGAATTTTTTGATTTCGGTGACGGTTAGGTTGGGTTGGGTTAGGTTTGGTGAGGTTAGCGAGTTTTGTGTAAATCTAAAAAACTCCAGTTCTTTGATTTCGATGATCGTTAAGTTAGGTTGGGTTAGGTTTGGTGAGTGAAGCGAGATTCGTGTATATTTTTGCAATGTCGAATTCTTTGATTTCGGTGATGGTAAGGCTAGGTTGGGTGAGGGTTGGTTAGGTTAGCGAGTTTTGTGTATATTTTTGCATTGTCGAATTTTTTGTTTTCGGTGATGGTTAGGTTAGGTTGGGTTAGGTTTAGTGAGGTAAGCGAGTTTTGTATATATTTTTGCAATGTCGAATTCTTTGATTTCGGTGACGGTTAGGTTGGGTTGGGTTAGGTTTGGTGAGGTTAGCGAGTTTTGTGTAAATCTTAAAAACTCGAGTTCTTTGATTTCGTTGATCGTTAAATTAGGTTGGGTTAGGTTTGGTGAGTTAAGCGAGTTTCGTGTATATTTTTGCAATGTCGAATTCTTTGATTTCGGTGATGGTTAGGTTAGGTTGGGTTAGGTTTAGTGAGGTAAGCGAGTTTTGTGTATATTTTTGCAATCTCGAATTCTTTGATTTCGGTGATGGTTAGGTAAGGTTGGGTTAGGTTTGGTGAGGTAAGCGAGTTTTTTTTAAATTTTTAAATCTCGAATTCTTTGATTTCGGTGATGGTTAGGTTAGGTTGGGTTAGATTTGGTGAGGTAAGCGGGTTTTGTGTATATTTTTGCGATGTCGAATTCTTTGATTTCGGTGATAGTTAGGCTAGGTTGGGTTAGGTTTTGTGAGGTTAGCGAGTTTTGTGTTTATTTTTGCAATGTCGAATTCTTTGATTTCGGTGACGGTTAGGTTGGGTTGGGTTAGGTTTGGTGAGGTTTGCGAGCTTGTGTCATCTTAAAAACTCGAGTTCTTTGATTTCGTTGATCGTTAAGTTAGGTTGGGTTAGGTTTGGTGAGTGAACCGAGTTTCGTGTATATTTTTTCAATGTCGAATTCTTTGATTTCGGTGATGCTAAGGTTAGGTTGGGTTAGGTTGAATGAGGTAAGCGAGTTTTGTGTATATTTTTGCAATCTCGAATTCTTTGATTTCGGTGATGGTTAGGTAAGGTTGGGTTAGGTTTGGTGAGGTAAGCGATTTTGTTAAAATTTTAAAATCTCGAATTCTTTGATTTTGGTGATGGTTAGGTTAGGTTGGGTTAGATTTGGTGAGGTAAGCGGGTTTTGTGTATATTTTTGCGATGTCGAATTCTTTGATTTCGGTGATAGTTAGGCTAGGTTGGGTTAGGTTTGGTGAGGTTAGCGAGTTTTGTGTTTATTTTTAAAATGTCGAATTCTTTGATTTCGGTGATGGTTAGGTTAGGTTGGGTTAGGTTTAGTGAGGCAAGCGAGTTCTGTGTATATTTTTGCAATGTCGAATTCTTTGATTTCGGTGACGGTTAGGTTGGGTTGGGTTAGGTTTGGTGAGGTTAGCGAGTTTTGTGTAAATCTTAAAAACTCGAGTTTTTTGATTTCGTTGATCGTTAAGTTAGGTTGGGTTAGGTTTGGTGAGTTAAGCGAGTTTCGTGTATATTTTTGCAATGTCGAATTCTTTGATTTCGGTGATGGTTAGGTTAGGTTGGGTTAGATTTGGTGAGGTAAGCGGGTTTTGTGTATATTTTTGCGATGTCGAATTCTTTGATTTCGGTGATAGTTAGGCTAGGTTGGGTTAGGTTTGGTGAGGTTAGCGAGTTTTGTGTTTATTTTTAAAATGTCGAATTCTTTGATTTCGGTGATGGTTAGGTAAGGTTGGGTTAGGTTTAGTGAGGGAAGCGAGTTTTGTGTATATTTTTGCAATGTCGAATTCTTTGATTTCGGTGATGGTTAGGTTAGGTTGGGTTAGGTTTAGTGAGGTAAGCGAGATTTGTGTATATTTTTGCAATGTCGAATTCTTTGATTTCGGTGGCGGTAAGGTTGGGTTGGGTTAGGTTTGGTGAGGTTAGCGAGTTTTGTGTCATCTTAAAAACTCGAGTTCTTTGATTTCGTTGATCGTTAAGTTAGGTTGGGTTAGGTTTGGTGAGTGAACCGAGTTTCGTGTATATTTGTGCAATGTCGAATTCTTTGATTTCGGTGATGCTAAGGTTAGGTTGGGTTAGGTTGAGTGAGGTAAGCGAGTTTTGTGTATATTTTTGCAATCTCGAATTCTTTGATTTCGGTGATGGTTAGGTAAGGTTGGGTTAGGTTTGGTGAGGTAAGCGAGTTTTGTTTAAATTTTAAAATCTCGAATTCTTTGATTTCGGTGATGGTTAGGTTAGGTTGGGTTAGGTTTGGTGAGTTAAGCGAGTTTCGTGTATATTTTTGCAATGTCGAATTCTTTGATTTCGGTGATGGTTAGGTTAGGTTGGGTTAGATTTGGTGAGGTAAGCGGGTTTTGTGTATATTTTTGCGATGTCGAATTCTTTGATTTCGGTGATAGTTAGGCTAGGTTGGGTTAGGTTTGGTGAGGTTAGCGAGTTTTGTGTATATTCTTGCAATGTCGAATTTTTTGATTTCGGTGACGGTTAGGTTGGGTTGGGTTAGGTTTGGTGAGGTTAGCGAGTTTTGTGTAAATCTAAAAAACTCGAGTTCTTTGATTTCGATGATCGTTAAGTTAGGTTGGGTTAGGTTTGGTGAGTGAAGCGAGATTCGTGTATATTTTTGCAATGTCGAATTCTTTGATTTCGGTGATGGTAAGGCTAGGTTGGGTGAGGGTTGGTTAGGTTAGCGAGTTTTGTGTATATTTTTGCATTGTCGAATTTTTTGTTTTCGGTGATGGTTAGGTTAGGTTGGGTTAGGTTTAGTGAGGTAAGCGAGTTTTGTATATATTTTTGCAATGTCGAATTCTTTGATTTCGGTGACGGTTAGGTTGGGTTGGGTTAGGTTTGGTGAGGTTAGCGAGTTTTGTGTAAATCTTAAAAACTCGAGTTCTTTGATTTCGTTGATCGTTAAGTTAGGTTGGGTTGGGTTTGGTGAGTTAAGCGAGTTTTGTGTATATTTTTGCAATGTCGATATCCTTGATTTCGGTTAGAGTAAGGCTCGGTTGGGTTAGGTTCTGTGAGGTTAGCGATTTTTGTGAAAATCTAACAATCTCGAATTCTTTGATTTCGGTGACGGTTAGGTTGGGTTGGGTTAGGTTTGGTGAGGTAAGCGAGTTTTGTGTATATTTTTGCGATGTCGAATTCTTTGATTTCGGTGATAGTAAGGCTAGGTTGGGTTAGGTTTGGTGAGGTTAGCAAGTGTTGTGTTTATTTTTGCAATGTCGAATTCTTTGATTTCGGTGACGGTTAGGTTGGGTTGGGTTAGGTTTGGTGAGGTTAGCGAGTTTTGTGTAAATCTTAAAAACTCGAGTTCTTTGATTTCGTTGATGGTTAAGTTAGGTTGGGTTAGGTTTGGTGAGTTAAGCGAGTTTCGTATAAATTTTTGCAATGTCGAATTCTTTGATTTCGGTGATGGTTAGGTTAGGTTGGGTTAGGTTTAGTGAGGTAAGCGAGTTTTGTGTATATTTTTGCAATCTCGAATTCTTTGATTTCGGTGATGGTTAGGTTAGGTTGGGTTAGGTTTAGTGAGGTAAGCGAGTTTTGTGTATATTTTTGCAATCTCGAATTCTTTGATTTCGGTGATGGTTAGGTTAGGTTGGGTTAGGTTTGGTGAAGTTAGCGAGTTTAATGTATATTTTTGCAATGTCGAATTCTTTGATTTTGGTGATGGTTAGGTTAGGTTGGGTTAGGTTTGGTGAGGTTAGCGAGTTTTGTGTATATTCTTGCAATGTCGAATTTTTTGATTTCGGTGACGGTTAGGTTGGGTTGGGTTAGGTTTGGTGAGGTTAGCGAGTTTTGTGTAAATCTAAAAAACTCGAGTTCTTTGATTTCGATGATCGTTAAGTTAGGTTGGGTTAGGTTTGGTGAGTGAAGCGAGTTTCGTGTATATTTTTGCAATGTCGAATTCTTTGATTTCGGTGATGGTAAGGCTAGGTTGGGTGAGGGTTGGTTAGGTTAGCGAGTTTTGTGTATATTTTTGCTTTGTCGAATTCTTTGTTTTCGGTGATGGTTAGGTTAGGTTGGGTTAGGTTTAGTGAGGTAAAAGAGTTTCGAGTATATTTTTGCAATGTCGAATTCTTTGATTTCGGTGACGGTTAGGTTGGGTTGGGTTAGGTTTGGTGAGGTTAGCGAGTTTTGTGTAAATCTTAAAAACTCGAGTTCTTTGATTTCGTTGATCGTTAAGTTAGGTTGGGTTGGGTTTGGTGAGTTAAGCGAGTTTTGTGTATATTTTTGCAATGTCGATATCCTTGATTTCGGTTAGAGTAAGGCTCGGTTGGGTTAGGTTCTGTGAGGTTAGCGATTTTTGTGAAAATCTAACAATCTCGAATTCTTTGATTTCGGTGACGGTTAGGTTGGGTTGGGTTAGGTTTGGTGAGGTAAGCGAGTTTTGTGTATATTTTTGCGATGTCGAATTCTTTGATTTCGGTGATAGTAAGGCTAGGTTGGGTTAGGTTTGGTGAGGTTAGCAAGTGTTGTGTTTATTTTTGCAATGTCGAATTCTTTGATTTCGGTGACGGTTAGGTTGGGTTGGGTTAGGTTTGGTGAGGTTAGCGAGTTTTGTGTAAATCTTAAAAACTCGAGTTCTTTGATTTCGTTGATGGTTAAGTTAGGTTGGGTTAGGTTTGGTGAGTTAAGCGAGTTTCGTGTATATTTTTGCAATGTCGAATTCTTTGATTTCGGTGATGGTTAGGTTAGGTTGGGTTAGGTTTAGTGAGGTAAGCGAGTTTTGTGTATATTTTTGCAATCTCGAATTCTTTGATTTCGGTGATCGTTAGGTTAGGTTGGGTTAGTTTTGGTGAGTAAAGCGAGTTTTGTTTAAATTTTAAAGTCTCGAATTCTTTGATTTCGGTGATGGTTAGGTTAGGTTGGGTTAGGTTTGGTGAGTTAAGCGAGTTTCGAGTATATTTTTGCAATGTCGAATTCTTTGATTTCGGTGACGGTTAGGTTGGGTTGGGTTAGGTTTGGTGAGGTTAGCGAGTTTTGTGTTAATCTTTAAAACTCGAGTTCTTTGATTTCGTTGATCGTTAAGTTAGGTTGGGTTAGGTTTGGTGAGTGAAGCGAGTTTCGTGTATATTTTTGCAATGTCGAAGACTTTGATTTCGGTGATGGTTAGGTTAGGTTGGGTTAGGTTGAGTGAGGTAAGCGAGTTTTGTGAATATTTTTGCAATCTCGAATTCTTTGATTTCGGTGATGGTTAGGTTAGGTTGGGTGAGGTTTGGTGAGGTAAGCGAGTTTTGTTTTAATTTTAATATCTCGAATTCTTTGATTTCGGTGATGGTTAGGTTAGGTTGGGTTAGGTTTGGTAAGTTAAGCGAGTTTCGAGTATATTTTTGCAATGTCGAATTCTTTGATTTCGGTGACGGTTAGGTTGGGTTGGGTTAGGTTTGGTGAGGTTAGCGAGTTTTGTTTAAATCTTAAAAACTCGAGTTCTTTGATTTCGTTGATCGTTAAGTTAGGTTGGGTTAGGTTTGGTGAGTTAAGCGAGTTTCGTGTATATTTTTGCAATGTCGAATTCTTTGATTTCGGTGATGGTTAGGTTAGGTTGGGTTAGCTTTAGTGAGGTAAGCGAGTTTTGTGTATATTTTTGCAATCTCGAATTCTTTGATTTCGGTGATGGTTAGGTTAGGTTGGGTTAGGTTTGGTGAAGTTAGCGAGTTTAATGTATATTTTTGCAATGTCGAATTCTTTGATTTTGGTGATGGTTAGGTTAGGTTGGGTTAGGTTTGGTGAGGTTAGCGAGTTTTGTGTATATTCTTGCAATGTCGAATTTTTTGATTTCGGTGACGGTTAGGTTGGGTTGGGTTAGGTTTGATGAGGTTAGCGAGTTTTGTGTAAATCTAAAAAACTCGAGTTCTTTGATTTCGATGATCGTTAAGTTAGGTTGGGCTAGGTTTGGTGAGTGAAGCGAGTTTCGTGTATATTTTTGCAATGTCGAATTCTTTGATTTCGGTGATGGTAAGGCTCGGTTGGGTGAGGGTTGGTTAGGTTAGCGAGTTTTGTGTATATTTTTGCTTTGTCGAATTCTTTGTTTTCGGTGATGGTTAGGTTAGGTTGGGTTAGGTTTAGTGAGGTAAAAGAGTTTTGTATATATTTTTGCAATGTCGAATTCTTTGATTTCGGTGACGGTTAGGTTGGGTTGGGTTAGGTTTGGTGAGGTTAGCGAGTTTTGTGTAAATCTTAAAAACTCGAGTTCTTTGATTTCGTTGATCGTTAAGTTAGGTTGGGTTAGGTTTGGTGAGTTAGCGAGTTTCGTGTATATTTTTGCAATGTCGAATTCTTTGATTTCGGTGATGGCTAGGTTAGGTTGGGTTAGGTTTACTGAGGTAAGCAAGTTTTGTGTATATTTTTGCAATCTCGAATTCTTTGATTTCGGTGATGGTTAGGTAAGGTTGGGTTAGGTTTGGTGAGGTAAGCGAGTTTTGTTTAAATTTTAAAATCTCGAATTCTTTGATTTCGGTGATGGTTAGGTTAGGTTGGGTTAGATTTGGTGAGGTAAGCGGGTTTTGTGTATATTTTTGCGATGTCGAATTCTTTGATTTCGGTGATAGTTAGGCTAGGTTGGGTTAGGTTTGGTGAGGTTAGCGAGTTTTGTGTTTATTTTTGCAATGTCGAATTCTTTGATTTCGGTGACGGTTAGGTTGGGTTGGGTTAGGTTTGGTGAGGTTAGCGAGCTTGTGTCATCTTAAAAACTCGAGTTCTTTGATTTCGTTGATCGTTAAGTTAGGTTGGGTTAGGTTTGGTGAGTGAACCGAGTTTCGTGTATATTTTTGCAATGTCGAATTCTTTGATTTCGGTGATGCTAAGGTTAGGTTGGGTTAGATAGAGTGAGGTAAGCGAGTTTTGTGTATATTTTTGCAATCTCGAATTCTTTGATTTCGGTGATGGTTAGGTAAGGTTGGGTTAGGTTTGGTGAGGTAAGCGAGTTTTGTTTAAATTTTAAAATCTCGAATTCTTTGATTTCGGTGATGGTTAGGTTAGGTTGGGTTAGATTTGGTGAGGTAAGCGGGTTTTGTGTATATTTTTGCGATGTCGAATTTTTCATTTCGGTGATAGTTAGGCTAGGTTGGGTTAGGTTTGGTGAGGATAGCGAGTTTTGTGTTTATATTTAAAATGTCGAATTCTTTGATTTCGGTGATGGTTAGGTAAGGTTGGGTTAGGTTTAGTGAGGTAAGCGAGTTTTGTGTATATTTTTGCAATGTCGAATTCTTTGATTTCGGTGATGGTAAGGTTAGGTTGGGTTAGGTTTAGTGAGGTAAGCGAGTTTTGTGTATATTTTTGCAATCTCGAATTCTTTGATTTCGGTGATGGTTAGGTTAGTTTGGGTTAGGTTTGGTGAGGTTAGCGAGTTTTGTGTATATTTTTGCAATGTCGAATTTTTTGATTTCGGTGACGGTTAGGTTGGGTTGGGTTAGGTTTGGTGAGGTTAGCGAGTTTTGTGTAAATCTAAAAAACTCGAGTTCTTTGATTTCGATGATCGTTAAGTTAGGTTGGGTTAGGTTTGGTGAGTGAAGCGAGTTTCGTGTATATTTTTGCAATGTCGAATTCTTTGATTTCGGTGATGGTAAGGCTAGGTTGGGTGAGGGTTGGTTAGGTTAGCGAGTTTTGTGTATATTTTTGCATTGTCGAATTCTTTGTTTTCGGTGATGGTTAGGTTAGGTTGGGTTAGGTTTAGTGAGGTAAGCGAGTCTTGTGTATATTTTTGCAATCTCGAATTCTTTGATTTCGGTGATGGTTAGGTTAGGTTGGGTTAGTTTTGGTGAGTAAAGCGAGTTTTGTTTAAATTTAAAAGTCTCGAATTCTTTAATTTCGGTGATGGTTAGGTTAGGTTGGGTTAGGTTTTGTGAGGTTAGCGGGTTTTGTGTATATTTTTGCATTGTCGAATTCTTTGTTTTCGGTGATAGTGAGGCTAGGTTGGGTTAGGTTTGGTGAGGTTAGCTAGTTTTGTGTATATTTTTGCATTGTCGAATTCTTTTATTTCGGTGATAGTGAGGCTAGGTTGGGTTAGGTTTGGTGGGGTTAGCGAGTTTTGTGTTTATTTTTGCAATGTCGAATTCTTTGATTTCGGTGATGGTTAGGTTAGGTTGGGTTAGATTTGGTGAGGTAAGCGGGTTTTGTGTATATTTTTGCGATGTCGAATTCTTTGATTTCGGTGATAGTTAGGATAGGTTGGGTTAGGTTTGGTGAGGTAAGCGAGTTTTGTGTTTATTTTTAAAATGTCGAATTCTTTGATTTCGGTGATGGTTAGGTTAGGTTGGGTTAGGTTTAATGAGGTAAGCGAGTTTTGTGTATATTTTTGCAATGTCGAATTCTTTTATTTCGGAGACGGTTAGGTTGGGTTGGGTTAGGTTTGGTGAGGTAAGCGAGTTTTGCGTATATTTTTGCATTGTCGAATTCTTTGACTTCGGTGATAGTTAGGCTTGGTTGGGTTAGGTTTGGTGAAGTTAGCGAGTTTAATGTATATTTTTGCAATGTCGAATTCTTTGATTTTGGTGATGGTTAGGTTAGGTTGGGTTAGGTTTGGTGAGGTTAGCGAGTTTTGTGTATATTCTTGCAATGTCGAATTTTTTGATTTCGGTGACGGTTAGGTTGGGTTGGGTTAGGTTTGGTGAGGTTAGCGAGTTTTGTGTAAATCTAAAAAACTCGAGTTCTTTGATTTCGATGATCGTTAAGTTAGGTTGGGTTAGGTTTGGTGAGTTAAGCGAGTTTCGTGTATATTTTTGCAATGTCGAATTCTTTGATTTCGGTGATGGTAAGGCTAGGTTGGGTGAGGGTTGGTTAGGTTAGCGAGTTTTGTGTATATTTTTGCTTTGTCGAATTCTTTGTTTTCGGTGATGGTTAGGTTAGGTTGGGTTAGGTTTAGTGAGGTAAAAGAGTTTTGTATATATTTTTGCAATGTCGAATTCTTTGATTTCGGTGACGGTTAGGTTGGATTGGGTTAGGTTTGGTGAGGTTAGCGAGTTTTGTGTAAATCTTAAAAACTCGAGTTCTTTGATTTCGTTGATCGTTAAGTTAGGTTGGGTTAGGTTTGGTGAGTTAAGCGAGTTTCGTGTATATTTTTGCAATGTCGAATTCTTTGATTTCGGTGATGGTTAGGTTAGGTTGGGTTAGGTTTAGTGAGGTAAGCGAGTTTTGTGTATATTTTTGCAATCTCGAATTCTTTGATTTCGGTGATGGTTAGGTAAGGTTGGGTTAGGTTTGGTGAGGTAAGCTAGTTTTGTTTAAATTTTAAAATCTCGAATTCTTTGATTTCGGTGATGGTTAAGTTAGGTTGGGTTAGATTTGGTGAGGTAAGCGGGTTTTGTGTATATTTTTGCGATGTCGAATTCTTTGATTTCGGTGATAGTTAGGCTAGGTTGGGTTAGGTTTGGTGAGGTTAGCGAGTTTTGTGTTTATTTTTGCAATGACGAATTCTTTGATTTCGGTGACGGTTAGGTTGGGTTGGGTTAGGTTTGGTGAGGTTAGCGAGCTTGTGTCATCTTAAAAACTCGAGTTCTTTGATTTCGTTGATCGTTAAGTTAGGTTGGGTTAGGTTTGGTGAGTGAACCGAGTTTCGTGTATATTTTTGCAATGTCGAATTCTTTGATTTCGGTGATGCTAAGGTTAGGTTGGGTTAGGTTGAGTGAGGTAAGCGAGTTTTGTGTATATTTTTGCAATCTCGAATTCTTTGATTTCGGTGATGGTTAGGTAAGGTTGGGTTAGGTTTGGTGAGGTAAGCGAGTTTTGTTTAAATTTTAAAATCTCGAATTCTTTGATTTCGGTGATGGTTAGGTTAGGTTGGGTTAGATTTGGTGAGGTAAGCGGGTTTTGTGTATATTTTTGCGATGTCGAATTTTTCATTTCGGTGATAGTTAGGCTAGGTTGGGTTAGGTTTGGTGAGGATAGCGAGTTTTGTGTTTATATTTAAAATGTCGAATTCTTTGATTTCGGTGATGGTTAGGTAAGGTTGGGTTAGGTTTAGTGAGGTAAGCGAGTTTTGTGTATATTTTTGCAATGTCGAATTCTTTGATTTCGGTGATGGTTAGGTTAGGTTGGGTTAGGTTTAGTGAGGTAAGCGAGTTTTGTGTATATTTTTGCAATCTCGAATTCTTTGATTTCGGTGATGGTTAGGTTAGTTTGGGTTAGGTTTGGTGAGGTTAGCGAGTTTTGTGTATATTTTTGCAATGTCGAATTTTTTGATTTCGGTGACGGTTAGGTTGGGTTGGGTTAGGTTTGGTGAGGTTAGCGAGTTTTGTGTAAATCTAAAAAACTCGAGTTCTTTGATTTCGATGATCGTTAAGTTAGGTTGGGTTGGGTTAGGTTAGGTTAGGTTAGGTTAGGTTAGGTTAGGTTAGGTTAGGTTAGGTTAGGTTAGGTTAGGTTAGGTTAGGTTAGGTTAGGTTAGGTTAGGTTAGGTTAGGTTAGGTTAGGTTAGGTTAGGTTAGGTTAGGTTAGGTTAGGTTAGGTTAGGTTAGGTTAGGTTAGGTTAGGTTAGGTTAGGTTAGGTTAGGTTAGGTTAGGTTAGGTTAGGTTAGGTTAGGTTAGGTTAGGTTAGGTTAGGTTAGGTTAGGTTAGGTTAGGTTAGGTTAGGTTAGGTTAGGTTAGGTTAGGTTAGGTTAGGTTAGGTTAGGTTAGGTTAGGTTAGGTTAGGTTAGGTTAGGTTAGGTTAGGTTAGGTTAGGTTAGGTTAGGTTAGGTTAGGTTAGGTTAGGTTAGGTTAGGTTAGGTTAGGTTAGGTTAGGTTAGGTTAGGTTAGGTTAGGTTAGGTTAGGTTAGGTTAGGTTAGGTTAGGTTAGGTTAGGTTAGGTTAGGTTAGGTTAGGTTAGGTTAGGTTAGGTTAGGTTAGGTTAGGTTAGGTTAGGTTAGGTTAGGTTAGGTTAGGTTAGGTTAGGTTAGGTTAGGTTAGGTTAGGTTAGGTTAGGTTAGGTTAGGTTAGGTTAGGTTAGGTTAGGTTAGGTTAGGTTAGGTTAGGTTAGGTTAGGTTAGGTTAGGTTAGGTTAGGTTAGGTTAGGTTAGGTTAGGTTAGGTTAGGTTAGGTTAGGTTAGGTTAGGTTAGGTTAGGTTAGGTTAGGTTAGGTTAGGTTAGGTTAGGTTAGGTTAGGTTAGGTTAGGTTAGGTTAGGTTAGGTTAGGTTAGGTTAGGTTAGGTTAGGTTAGGTTAGGTTAGGTTAGGTTAGGTTAGGTTAGGTTAGGTTAGGTTAGGTTAGGTTAGGTTAGGTTAGGTTAGGTTAGGTTAGGTTAGGTTAGGTTAGGTTAGGTTAGGTTAGGTTAGGTTAGGTTAGGTTAGGTTAGGTTAGGTTAGGTTAGGTTAGGTTAGGTTAGGTTAGGTTAGGTTAGGTTAGGTTAGGTTAGGTTAGGTTAGGTTAGGTTAGGTTAGGTTAGGTTAGGTTAGGTTAGGTTAGGTTAGGTTAGGTTAGGTTAGGTTAGGTTAGGTTAGGTTAGGTTAGGTTAGGTTAGGTTAGGTTAGGTTAGGTTAGGTTAGGTTAGGTTAGGTTAGGTTAGGTTAGGTTAGGTTAGGTTAGGTTAGGTTAGGTTAGGTTAGGTTAGGTTAGGTTAGGTTAGGTTAGGTTAGGTTAGGTTAGGTTAGGTTAGGTTAGGTTAGGTTAGGTTAGGTTAGGTTAGGTTAGGTTAGGTTAGGTTAGGTTAGGTTAGGTTAGGTTAGGTTAGGTTAGGTTAGGTTAGGTTAGGTTAGGTTAGGTTAGGTTAGGTTAGGTTAGGTTAGGTTAGGTTAGGTTAGGTTAGGTTAGGTTAGGTTAGGTTAGGTTAGGTTAGGTTAGGTTAGGTTAGGTTAGGTTAGGTTAGGTTAGGTTAGGTTAGGTTAGGTTAGGTTAGGTTAGGTTAGGTTAGGTTAGGTTAGGTTAGGTTAGGTTAGGTTAGGTTAGGTTAGGTTAGGTTAGGTTAGGTTAGGTTAGGTTAGGTTAGGTTAGGTTAGGTTAGGTTAGGTTAGGTTAGGTTAGGTTAGGTTAGGTTAGGTTAGGTTAGGTTAGGTTAGGTTAGGTTAGGTTAGGTTAGGTTAGGTTAGGTTAGGTTAGGTTAGGTTAGGTTAGGTTAGGTTAGGTTAGGTTAGGTTAGGTTAGGTTAGGTTAGGTTAGGTTAGGTTAGGTTAGGTTAGGTTAGGTTAGGTTAGGTTAGGTTAGGTTAGGTTAGGTTAGGTTAGGTTAGGTTAGGTTAGGTTAGGTTAGGTTAGGTTAGGTTAGGTTAGGTTAGGTTAGGTTAGGTTAGGTTAGGTTAGGTTAGGTTAGGTTAGGTTAGGTTAGGTTAGGTTAGGTTAGGTTAGGTTAGGTTAGGTTAGGTTAGGTTAGGTTAGGTTAGGTTAGGTTAGGTTAGGTTAGGTTAGGTTAGGTTAGGTTAGGTTAGGTTAGGTTAGGTTAGGTTAGGTTAGGTTAGGTTAGGTTAGGTTAGGTTAGGTTAGGTTAGGTTAGGTTAGGTTAGGTTAGGTTAGGTTAGGTTAGGTTAGGTTAGGTTAGGTTAGGTTAGGTTAGGTTAGGTTAGGTTAGGTTAGGTTAGGTTAGGTTAGGTTAGGTTAGGTTAGGTTAGGTTAGGTTAGGTTAGGTTAGGTTAGGTTAGGTTAGGTTAGGTTAGGTTAGGTTAGGTTAGGTTAGGTTAGGTTAGGTTAGGTTAGGTTAGGTTAGGTTAGGTTAGGTTAGGTTAGGTTAGGTTAGGTTAGGTTAGGTTAGGTTAGGTTAGGTTAGGTTAGGTTAGGTTAGGTTAGGTTAGGTTAGGTTAGGTTAGGTTAGGTTAGGTTAGGTTAGGTTAGGTTAGGTTAGGTTAGGTTAGGTTAGGTTAGGTTAGGTTAGGTTAGGTTAGGTTAGGTTAGGTTAGGTTAGGTTAGGTTAGGTTAGGTTAGGTTAGGTTAGGTTAGGTTAGGTTAGGTTAGGTTAGGTTAGGTTAGGTTAGGTTAGGTTAGGTTAGGTTAGGTTAGGTTAGGTTAGGTTAGGTTAGGTTAGGTTAGGTTAGGTTAGGTTAGGTTAGGTTAGGTTAGGTTAGGTTAGGTTAGGTTAGGTTAGGTTAGGTTAGGTTAGGTTAGGTTAGGTTAGGTTAGGTTAGGTTAGGTTAGGTTAGGTTAGGTTAGGTTAGGTTAGGTTAGGTTAGGTTAGGTTAGGTTAGGTTAGGTTAGGTTAGGTTAGGTTAGGTTAGGTTAGGTTAGGTTAGGTTAGGTTAGGTTAGGTTAGGTTAGGTTAGGTTAGGTTAGGTTAGGTTAGGTTAGGTTAGGTTAGGTTAGGTTAGGTTAGGTTAGGTTAGGTTAGGTTAGGTTAGGTTAGGTTAGGTTAGGTTAGGTTAGGTTAGGTTAGGTTAGGTTAGGTTAGGTTAGGTTAGGTTAGGTTAGGTTAGGTTAGGTTAGGTTAGGTTAGGTTAGGTTAGGTTAGGTTAGGTTAGGTTAGGTTAGGTTAGGTTAGGTTAGGTTAGGTTAGGTTAGGTTAGGTTAGGTTAGGTTAGGTTAGGTTAGGTTAGGTTAGGTTAGGTTAGGTTAGGTTAGGTTAGGTTAGGTTAGGTTAGGTTAGGTTAGGTTAGGTTAGGTTAGGTTAGGTTAGGTTAGGTTAGGTTAGGTTAGGTTAGGTTAGGTTAGGTTAGGTTAGGTTAGGTTAGGTTAGGTTAGGTTAGGTTAGGTTAGGTTAGGTTAGGTTAGGTTAGGTTAGGTTAGGTTAGGTTAGGTTAGGTTAGGTTAGGTTAGGTTAGGTTAGGTTAGGTTAGGTTAGGTTAGGTTAGGTTAGGTTAGGTTAGGTTAGGTTAGGTTAGGTTAGGTTAGGTTAGGTTAGGTTAGGTTAGGTTAGGTTAGGTTAGGTTAGGTTAGGTTAGGTTAGGTTAGGTTAGGTTAGGTTAGGTTAGGTTAGGTTAGGTTAGGTTAGGTTAGGTTAGGTTAGGTTAGGTTAGGTTAGGTTAGGTTAGGTTAGGTTAGGTTAGGTTAGGTTAGGTTAGGTTAGGTTAGGTTAGGTTAGGTTAGGTTAGGTTAGGTTAGGTTAGGTTAGGTTAGGTTAGGTTAGGTTAGGTTAGGTTAGGTTAGGTTAGGTTAGGTTAGGTTAGGTTAGGTTAGGTTAGGTTAGGTTAGGTTAGGTTAGGTTAGGTTAGGTTAGGTTAGGTTAGGTTAGGTTAGGTTAGGTTAGGTTAGGTTAGGTTAGGTTAGGTTAGGTTAGGTTAGGTTAGGTTAGGTTAGGTTAGGTTAGGTTAGGTTAGGTTAGGTTAGGTTAGGTTAGGTTAGGTTAGGTTAGGTTAGGTTAGGTTAGGTTAGGTTAGGTTAGGTTAGGTTAGGTTAGGTTAGGTTAGGTTAGGTTAGGTTAGGTTAGGTTAGGTTAGGTTAGGTTAGGTTAGGTTAGGTTAGGTTAGGTTAGGTTAGGTTAGGTTAGGTTAGGTTAGGTTAGGTTAGGTTAGGTTAGGTTAGGTTAGGTTAGGTTAGGTTAGGTTAGGTTAGGTTAGGTTAGGTTAGGTTAGGTTAGGTTAGGTTAGGTTAGGTTAGGTTAGGTTAGGTTAGGTTAGGTTAGGTTAGGTTAGGTTAGGTTAGGTTAGGTTAGGTTAGGTTAGGTTAGGTTAGGTTAGGTTAGGTTAGGTTAGGTTAGGTTAGGTTAGGTTAGGTTAGGTTAGGTTAGGTTAGGTTAGGTTAGGTTAGGTTAGGTTAGGTTAGGTTAGGTTAGGTTAGGTTAGGTTAGGTTAGGTTAGGTTAGGTTAGGTTAGGTTAGGTTAGGTTAGGTTAGGTTAGGTTAGGTTAGGTTAGGTTAGGTTAGGTTAGGTTAGGTTAGGTTAGGTTAGGTTAGGTTAGGTTAGGTTAGGTTAGGTTAGGTTAGGTTAGGTTAGGTTAGGTTAGGTTAGGTTAGGTTAGGTTAGGTTAGGTTAGGTTAGGTTAGGTTAGGTTAGGTTAGGTTAGGTTAGGTTAGGTTAGGTTAGGTTAGGTTAGGTTAGGTTAGGTTAGGTTAGGTTAGGTTAGGTTAGGTTAGGTTAGGTTAGGTTAGGTTAGGTTAGGTTAGGTTAGGTTAGGTTAGGTTAGGTTAGGTTAGGTTAGGTTAGGTTAGGTTAGGTTAGGTTAGGTTAGGTTAGGTTAGGTTAG
This sequence comes from Arctopsyche grandis, assembly GCF_051622035.1. Classification (NCBI taxonomy): domain Eukaryota; kingdom Metazoa; phylum Arthropoda; class Insecta; order Trichoptera; family Hydropsychidae; genus Arctopsyche; species Arctopsyche grandis. The sequence continues at coordinate 33,692,013 of NC_135361.1, forward strand.
GTTAGGTTAGGTTAGGTTAGGTTAGGTTAGGTTAGGTTAGGTTAGGTTAGGTTAGGTTAGGTTAGGTTAGGTTAGGTTAGGTTAGGTTAGGTTAGGTTAGGTTAGGTTAGGTTAGGTTAGGTTAGGTTAGGTTAGGTTAGGTTAGGTTAGGTTAGGTTAGGTTAGGTTAGGTTAGGTTAGGTTAGGTTAGGTTAGGTTAGGTTAGGTTAGGTTAGGTTAGGTTAGGTTAGGTTAGGTTAGGTTAGGTTAGGTTAGGTTAGGTTAGGTTAGGTTAGGTTAGGTTAGGTTAGGTTAGGTTAGGTTAGGTTAGGTTAGGTTAGGTTAGGTTAGGTTAGGTTAGGTTAGGTTAGGTTAGGTTAGGTTAGGTTAGGTTAGGTTAGGTTAGGTTAGGTTAGGTTAGGTTAGGTTAGGTTAGGTTAGGTTAGGTTAGGTTAGGTTAGGTTAGGTTAGGTTAGGTTAGGTTAGGTTAGGTTAGGTTAGGTTAGGTTAGGTTAGGTTAGGTTAGGTTAGGTTAGGTTAGGTTAGGTTAGGTTAGGTTAGGTTAGGTTAGGTTAGGTTAGGTTAGGTTAGGTTAGGTTAGGTTAGGTTAGGTTAGGTTAGGTTAGGTTAGGTTAGGTTAGGTTAGGTTAGGTTAGGTTAGGTTAGGTTAGGTTAGGTTAGGTTAGGTTAGGTTAGGTTAGGTTAGGTTAGGTTAGGTTAGGTTAGGTTAGGTTAGGTTAGGTTAGGTTAGGTTAGGTTAGGTTAGGTTAGGTTAGGTTAGGTTAGGTTAGGTTAGGTTAGGTTAGGTTAGGTTAGG